>NC_139711.1:39027582-39081257 GCF_964188405.1 Protomyctophum parallelum | reverse complement strand
GATCTACTTTCAGCCATAAAGTTGAAAATGGCATACAAGAAGAGCTTGCAGATCTGCTATTTTCGGTAATTATAAACCAGGCAAAGCCCTAGTCCACTCTGTGTAATATTATGTTCATTCAGACCCAAATGACTCCCTCTCCAGCACCTATGATGATGACCATGCAGGAACATGTCTAGACCTCAAATTGTACTAGTCTGGACTCTGGAGTAACTGACTTGTATACCTCACAGGTATCGTAATACAAGTGTGCATGCACGCACACACGCACACACACGCAAACACACAGCACTATAACCGCAGCATCACCTCATTATGTTGCACTCAGCGTTGAGAGACAAAGGTGAATGTGTGTGTGTGTGTGTGTGTGTGTGTGTGTGTGTGTGTGTGTGTGTGTGTGTGTGTGTGTGTGTGTGTGGCTGATATGCGAGCAGAGCTGATCTGAATGACAAAGACTGGACAGACGACAATGAGTCTTAAATGCCAACTCAAACAGTCAACAACAGCTTTAGGATCAGTCCCAGCAGCTCTCTGCTAATTAGCTACCACCAGTATAATAATACTCCTTGCATTTTATTTGCATCTCCGCACTGATTTAAATAAATTGTTGGATCAATAAAGTTTCTTAGTATTATTTATTATTATTGTCATCCAGGCGTATGTCTTTTTTGCCAACAAAAAATTGCTGACCCCAATGTGACACGTTGTTGGCTAGTAGTGTGCCTGTCTTTGCTATTTTAAAAAAATGAAAATTGTTCAGGAAAATGTCTATTTGTTTGCCCAAAATAGGGATCACAGTGGTTGTTTTATTATGATTATTATGATTAGTTTAGTAATTCGTTTATTTCAGTCATTTCTTTAACAAACAGTGTAGTACAGTACATGTAAATAAGGCACTTTAGAAACGGTTTCTGAGCGCTGAAGCTAAAGCTTATTTTGTTTATAGCCCATTTACTGCTAAATAACCTACAGCTTCAAATATCAAATCAATCACTGAACATCATTTCGAATACGATTTAGCCAAACTGGAAAACAAATTAAAATAAATATGTTTACTAATCCAAGTATTATGACTATGATGTTTATGATGATTATGAGTATTATTATGATTATGATTATCAATACTACTATAGCATCTGTGGCCATGAAGGGAGAGATAGAGAGAGAAAGATGATGCACTATGATCACTATGACATCACCTCCTCCCCCAACGATGATGTAATGCATCAAAACAAAAAAGCTCAGGTGCACGCCCCCCCCCCCCCCCCCCCCCCCCCCCCCCTCATTAACCATGGCAACAATCATCGGGTGGAGAGAGAGGGGCGCGTCATTACATCACCATAGCAACCGGGTCACGCCTGCAGGGAATAGCGTAAGTGCTTACACACACACACACACACACACACACACACACACACACCACACACACACCACACACACACACACACACACACACACACACACACAAATAATACATGTAATGATAGCAGGCGGTCTTATTATCTCTATGAGGTCTGTGTCAGTGTAATGGCTGATTTATAACACATTGACTATAGAGGTAATGTGAACAGAATATTACACAGAGTGGACAGTGTTAGGGCTGCACAATTGTTGCTCAAATGTGAATCTCGATTTTCCTCCACATGAATTGAGATTCTCACCCGATTCTTATTTTCTCCATGAAAATAAGTATCTTCTTTAGTCTGTAGTTGCTGAATGGAGCCAACTACTACAGTATGGCTTTAGATTTAATAAACTGACAACATCAAAGTGCTTCATGACTTAAACCTCTCTTAAAGTCTCTCTAATTGTAGCAAAAACATAAGAGTAACTCAAATGAATTGGACAGCCAACTAGTGCTGCACAATTATTATTGCTAAAAAAATTAAAAAATTAAAAAAGATCTCATACAGTATAGGTGTCTGAATCTAGACTAGAGCACCTACAACTACACTATGAACAAAATATGACACAACTAGTATATATTAATAGAATATCTCAATGATTTTATATGAGTTCATATTCATATGTTCATATTCATATGAACTGAATATTACACTGACTGTTAGTTTATATTAACTGAACATTATTTACAACAGCTGTAGTTTAGATTTTATATGAGCTGAATATCACACTGAGTGCAGTTCATACGAGTAGAATATAACAATGCTTGTAGAGTTGATATGAGCAGAGTATGTCATTGCTGAGGGTGGGGTGGGGGAGGGGGGTATTAAGGGGTTATGGGGGGAGTGTGGGGTTAAACCCAACATGACTTCAAGTGTTCCCAGCAGCATTATGGGACGGACAGGTCTGTGTGACAGTCTGAGCGTTTACTTGACGGTGCGTAACAGTAGGACCATAAAAAGCTCGTTACTGCTCTGCACACAGCCTGACATGAGCACGCATGTACGCGTGCCACAGCGTGCATGTAAGCGTGCACAGCGTGCATGTACGCGTGCACAGCGCACATGTACTGTACGCGTGCACAGCACACATGTAACAAAAAGAACAATAATCTGAAACGTAGCGACACGCTCCAAGCGACTCAATCACAGCAACAAAACAAATTTAAACTAAATCTCTTTAAAGTTTGACAGCGATATTAACATCCGTGTTGATTGTTCAGACTACACAAAAGGAGTCCAAAACACCATCCATCATTTTTAGTTCATCCTGAGCATAAACAGACCGTATAAAAAAAATACTATCCTGAGCTAATAACCGTTACTGATAAAGCACTTCTGAAACAGGCTTACAAAAACATTGCAACAGTGGTGTCTCGTGAAGCTGAAATGGGTCCTTCTATGAGGGAAGAATAATCTATCTAACATGTTGAAAAACTGATTTACAACTTTACAACTAATATGAATTCAGAGTAAAAAACAGTACACCGTTATCGGTCCTGAAACCCTGATTCCCAACTTCTGATGCAAGACCAGTGCAGTTTAGTAGATCCTGCCGCTGTGGTACAGGCTGGGAACTCAGTGATACGGGCCGGGCCAGCCAGAGGAAAGGGCTACAGTGTTCAACACCCTATACCAGGAAGAGGATTTCCTACCTACAGTAAACAAATACGTGCGGATCACCAGAACAATGCAGAGGGAAAGGGGAAGGAAAGGTTTGGTCTGAAAACAATATGTCAGACCTCAGCCAAGACATAGAGCTGGGCCTCAACAAACGCACACACCCTTTCCTTGGTCTCAAGACTGACTGACTGCTGCTGTGGGGTTGGACCTGTGGCCTTTTTTGATTGCATTTGAGAATCATTCTTGAATGCACCCTTACGGCACATTTACACTGTATGCCATGGTACCCACTGAACTCTACTGTATGCCATGGTACCCACTGAACTCTACTGTATGCCATGGTACCCACTGAACTCTACTTGACTGTTTTGAGTTTCCCATCAGGCAAACGTTTAACCCATTTTGACCTGAGATCAGATTCAAAAAATGTCTTCTAGATCCTGACAGTTTTCTGAAAAAGCTATGTTTCTATGTCAGTGGTTCTTCGATTTTTATAAAATAGCAGACCTACAAGCTCGTAGCGCGCCACGAGCTTGTAGATCTGCTATTTTTCAATAGCTAAGGCATAACATACTGCTAACACCAAAAGGGGTTCCCGCCCCAAAATGAGTTCACTAGTGGGGCTATGTTGCGCACACATGCACGATCACCGATTTAAATAAGCTCTATACCTAATTATCAACCCACACTATACTATTACTGTATATCAAATTGTATTATATTTACTTGCATAATGCATGGTAAACTTTAGTGTATTTACCTTGTAAGCGTCACCTCTGAAATGTAATTTCATGAATCCATCAGCCACTCTTTATCCAACTCTTTATCGTAGACTACTTCAGACAGAACAGGCTGTCTGACACAGGTAGTAGTATACTGTAGGCTACTTAGCAGGTACATCATTCAAATACAAGCCAGAATAGCAGGTCCACAAGTCGTGACACGTTGTGAGCTTGTAGACCTGCTCTTTTAGAAAATACTGGAAAGTATAAGTAAAGTACTCAGTTCTGGGTTACCAGAACTCAGCGTTATAACCAGTGGTGGGGACAAAGTACTCAACGTTTTTTACTTTAAGTAAAAGTTTCAATACCGCAACATAGAAATAATCTGTTACAAGTCCGGAATTCAACATTTACTTGAGTAAAAGTACAAAAGTATTGTTCAAAACGTACTTAAAAGTACCAAAAGTAAAAGTAGTCATTATGAAGAATGTCCCATTTCGAGATATCAAATGTATGGCAGACAGTCAGAACAATCCTAAAAGAATTAAAAGGAAATCTGGGAAATGGTCGCCCTAACCAAAGACAAAGCAGCACTTGACACCAGCTGGTGATGTATTTAAAAAATGTGGTAGAAGTTTTGATCACCCTTTGTAGATGTGGCCAAACATCATTAAATAAAATATGTACTTTTATGCAACTGACGTCAAGCCTCGCTGTCTTTTTTGTGTTTTTGAAGTTGATTGGAGTGCCACCTTTTCCGTATTTTCCGTTGATTGTTTTTTAAGATGATTGATAGTAGTGGTGCAACTCCCTCTCCCCCCCCCCCCCCCCTCCTCTCTCTCTCTCTCTCTCTCTCTCTCTCTCTCATTAGCAGGCAACAGTGCAGCACTAATACTATCTCTCTCTCTTTCTCTCTGTTTCTGGAACAACAGCGCCCCTACTGCTACTCATAGTCATACTGGTGCTCATGGCCACATAGGTAGGTGGGTTAACGTCACATAGGTGAACACATAGCTAGGTGAACACGGACATTGCTGTTCCTTGGAGTGGTTGCACCACTCAAAAAGAAAATTATCCTTTTATATTTTAGCTGTATTTTCTCTGTATCAAAGTCTTGTTCAGATCCTAGACCTTCAACCGATATATAGATCAGATATGGACAGTAGAGTAGTAGAGGACACTATGAGCGCACAATGATCATGGAAGGAATCAAACATTGTATTTATATTTGTTCCCATGTCTAGCCCCTCTGTCTCTATCTCTCTCTCTGGCCAGGTGTAGCATATATAGCTAAAAGGTATGCCATGAAGAGAGGAAAGATGGAGAGAGAGAGAGAGAGAATAGCCTCAGATACTCTTCATAGGGTGTATAGATAATGTTGTGTAAAACCTAATAATTAACAACCCACTCGGTACAAACATCTTGGCAGGGCAGATGACGTGGATCTCTGAGCGTGTAGCAAGCAATCCAAGTCAGCATAGCCAAATTCTATTGGCTCAGTGCCATTGTTATTAATGACACCTGTCAAAAGTCTGAAATGTCAAAACTGACATAACAAATGTCTCTGTCAACCTATACGTTCCAATCCAGCTGGTTCTAATGAAAACTAGTCTCTCTCCAAATTAAACGTGCTGGGTAATAATGTGCAGAAAATACATGGGTTTTCAGACACCACCCATCTGTCATGCTGCTATTTATTTACTTCGGTTTTCTGCACTAACTATCTTTATTTTTGTTCCCACTTCATTCCTTGTTGATTTACCAAGAACCATCAATCAATCCATCCATCCATCTTCAACCGCTTATCGTAGTCAGGTCAGGGGGGCAACAGCTCCACCAGAGAGCTCCAGATTTCCCTCCCCAGAGCAACATTAGTAACTTCCTCCTGGGCGTTCCAAGGCCAGTGAGTGGATGCATGCCTCCATCTCATCCTTGGTCTGCCAGGGGTCTCCTCCCAGTGGGACCAGGATCTCCCTCGGGAGACGCTCGAAGGACATCCTGACCAGATGCCCCGGACCACCTAAGCCTGCTCCTTTTCAGGCGAAGAAGCAGCGACTCTACTCCGAGTCTCTCTTGCGTGATTGAACTTTTAACCCCATCTCTAAGGGAGATGCCAGCCACCATTTTGGCCGCGTGTATTCACAACCTTATTCTTTTGGTCAAGACCCACACTTCCATGACCATCTAGGTGAGAGTAGGAACGAAGATTGCTCAGTAGACTTAGAGCTTTGCCTTGTGGCTCAGCTCTCTTTTCGTCACAACAGTGCAGTTACCAAGAACCTCTAATGTGAATTCTACAGCAGATTGTGGACTACTATGGTAGTAGAAACTTCACACACCTACGGTATATACATAGTTACATACGGTATAAAAAGAGTGCGTAGGAGAGGCCCTGAAGGCATACAGCAGCACAGAACAAACACTAGACACTATATATATACCGTCTATTCTTGCAATTAAAACATTAGAGGGGGAAAAGGTCCTCAGAATTCCAAAGTTGCCTGAGGACCAACATTATGTAATAAAAATAATATTGTATTTCTTTGTTAATCGCACTTGTTCGTGTGACGATTAATCGTCAACGTATACATCTGTAATGGTGACATCCCTAATCGTGGAAGGCATTGTGTGATACGGCGTCGTATTCATGAGGATATTGTGTTAATCTGTATTCACGAAGCAGAGCATCAGCTCTAAACACAGGACCCGAGGTGAGACTGCTTTTATTTTCTCTCTCATCACTCCTCCCTCCCTGTCTTTTCCCTCGTCTCTTTCCACCCCCCCCCCCAACCCCCACATCTGTCTGGTTCTACACCTTAAGCTTTAATCTGTTTCAAACTCTCTCTCGCTCATGTAATCCTTCACTTTCTGGTTTGAAGCCCAGAGTGTTTATTTGTTTGTTTGTTTTTGTTTTTTTGGCACAACTATTTAATCCTCTCATTTCTCTAGGCTCCCTCAAAATTCGCTGCCACGCCTCCCTGTGTTATTAGACCCGAGAGTTTTCCATAGACTTCAATGGGAAGTCATGTTTTCTTTTTTTTTCTCCCCCGCATTCAATTATGGATGACTTTTGTCAGAGCTCCAAAATCCTCTTCCTAATCACGCCAACACTCTCTCCCTGCAGTACGAACCTGAATGAGTTATGTGCATGCAATTATTAGCCCATTAACAAAACTTCAACAAAACAAATACAGGCTGTTTAACAGTCCCAAGAAAGAGGGAGCTGACTTTTTAGTTTTTAATTGTATGCATCCTTTTACATTGTAGCTGTATTTTCTCTGCAACAACTCTCTGCAACAACTCTTGTACAGAAGCTAGTAGACCCTCCCCAGAGAATATTTCTGAATATACTGCTTACGGCGGGGCTCCACCGGGCGCGTTGCGTCTCCGCCGCGTGCGTAATTTATTTTTTAACTGGGGCAATTGTAATGCAGTCACACAACGCGGGCAGCGGAGCCACCCATCATTGATTAAAAAGGGAACATTCCCTGACGGTGACGCGACGCTGACGCGCCCGGTGGAGCCCCGGTGTTAGATGTGATGAAGTTGAGTGGAATACTGACAGAGGTCAGGAACGCCTCCATCCAGCTGGGTTTTATTGAAAAGTTTGCATGATGCACCAAACTCTGGTAACAGACCTCTGTGAGTACCAAGGCAATATATTTTTCAGATTCAACGGCAACAACAAGGACAGTGACACAGACGCAGAGAAGGCTCAAACAATTTACAAACCACCTCGAATAAAGATCCCCAAAGAACACAGCCTTGTGTGTTCTTTGGCTCTGGCATAAGAGAAAGGACAATAGCTGGAAGCCTGAATGAGATGGGCAGTGAATTGGCCAGCAATCACTGCTGACTGTTGTGGTTAAGGGTCAAAACACTTTAAGAAGGTTGGGGACCACCTGATGACCTCTCTTGCCAGGCCAAGGCTTTAACCATTACACATGGATTATAATCGCAACTTTGATGTATTTACAGACTATGGGTGCAGTTGTTTTGTTATCAGAATGACATACAATGACATAAATATGAGCATAAAAAAAACAAAAACATGGCAGACCTTATCGTTGATGTTGGTCAGCGGCCTTGTATGTCCAAAACCGTTACTTCGCAGCAAAAGACAAAAAGCATACCTGCGTTCCAACACATCCCTCATTATAGATGATGGCATGATGCTACATTAAGTCACAAGCTCTTGTTAATAGTTTGCACTGGTATTGAGTATGAAAAATAATCACAATTAATCACAATTAATTGAGAGCTTGCAACACAGTCTGACAGTCTGTCATACAACAAAGTACAAAACAATAGGGAGATATGAGCTTTCTGCTGGACTACGGTGATATCTACTAGTCAAAACTACAGGGCTATCAACACACACACACCCAACATAATGATCTGGGTGTTATTTGCCATAAACTCAAAGACAAATCAATACCACTATCTGTGACATCGACGCCAGATATATAGCATGAAGCTCAAACGGCTAAATTGTCCTCATTACCTCACTTTTAGAGCCCCAGAGCGGCGGTGCTGTAGCGATGTTTATCGCTGGCTTATCATCTCTGAGCCGCGCGAGGACGGCATCGCACCTCAATCAAACTTGATTGGTCTTCCGCCGCCGGCTCGGAGATCAACATCACGATAAGGTGTGAGGAAGTAAACAGGAGCATGACGTTGATCAGCACAACAAATTAGATTGGTTTGTTTTGGGAGTGTATGAATGTGGCACAGACGTTCCTCCGAGCCGTGAGCCGTTGACGCAAGTGGAAGATGTTTGTTCTTTAATCTTTCACCAACTGTTTGTTGGATTGGGTAAGTCGCTGCGACATACTAGTGTCATGTCCAGGGGGTGTACTTGTACATGAAGCCGCCTAACGCTACAGAAACAGGAGATAGGCTCCTTCCTGCCCTATGGGCCTCATGGCTCTGCAAGGCTTACTACTTTCAGCAACTACGGACAGGGATACAGACTTGCTAGCACAGACAGACACAATATAATAGAGAGACACACAAACACCCACACACTGAATTCACAGCGCTAAGAGGTACAGTACCTGTGGTTTAGTGCATTCCTAGGAGCCACAGGGTGAGAAGAGAGCCGTGGAGAAAGAAGCAGAGAAGATGAGCGTTAGTAGGTTAGCTCGGCGTTGTACAATCTAACCACAGGAGACGAGAAAGACTAGACCTCGCTGATGTCAGCTGGCGTTTGGTGGTCCATGTTTTCTCTCTCGATAAAAAGGCAAATCATCTACAACAGTGCTTTCCAAACCTTTTGGATAAAGTTCCAGCGGAGAAATAAGACGTTTGTTTGTTTGCCCGGCGGGACCCAAACTAGTGAAAATAGCAGATCTACAAGCTCACGACGTGAAAACATTTGTTTTCAAATGTATGGAACTTCTTTGATGTTTCTTTGATGTCTTAATGGATTTTGTTTTTAATTCAGGCCTCCCTGCTTGGCACTCAGCATCAAGGGTTGAATTGGGGGTAATTAAGTCCCTGCGGCATACTCGTGTGATGTCCAGGGGGTGTACTTGTACATCAAATAGCAGATGTACTGTACATTTAAGTAGCGTGGCATGCAGTGATGTGCTGTGAGCTTGTGTATCTGCTGTTTGTGAATAGCAAACACAAAAATCTAAAATGACAGAGGCTTTCCTTGTTTGAGTCGTAGCAGTTGGTTACGAGTTAATAAATATGAGTTTGTCGGAGGAAAACAGAACAGAAGAGAAGAGAGAGCGAGTGTGCTGAATAAACAGGTGCGAGGAAGATATGGTGATGAAACACCACAGATCAGCTGCTCACAATCCAGCTACACCCAGTAGCTCTCTGTCTCTCTCTCTCTCTCTCTCTCTGTCCCCTTCCTGTCTTCCTGTATCTCTCGCCCCCTCCCACCTCTCTCACTGTATTTCTAAGTGATGCTCAATACAAATCCATTTGAGACTGCTGGTTGCCATGGCATCCACTCAGTCCTTTCCCAGTGGAGGTGTGTGCGTACGCGTGCGTGGCACACAGACTAACACAGACAGACTAACACAGACAGACTAACACAGACAGACTAACACACACACACACACACACACACACACACACACACACACACACACACACACACGTTTGTAGATAGATAGATACTATAGATAGATAGATAGATAGATAGATAGATAGATAGATAGATAGATAGATAGATAGATAGATAGATAGATAGATAGATAGATAGATAGATAGATAGATAGATAGATAGATATAGATAGATGCAGACCATGAGAAAGTTCAACACGCTGTCTTCTAAAAAGCAGAAGAGTCTAAATATAGATCAGAAGAGCTGAGGAAATATTTGTGCATGCCGTGCATGTGCGTGCGTGTGTGTGTGCGTGCGTGTGTCAACTTTCAGAGAGCAGAGGGTGTTTTGGTTGGTTGTGTGATGGCGTTCCAACAGCAGATCCCCTGAGAACCACTAGAATGAGAGGAATGAACAGAGTGCAATGCATGCTGGGTTACTGTGAGAGTTCCTCTACCTACCACAGAGCAGTGGTGGAAAAAGTACTCAAAGTTTTTAACTTTTTTTAACTTTTTTTACTTTTTTTACTCTGCACGGGGGCAGGGGGGCGGGCACTCAGAGCGGTGAACCTATAGGATACCACCGCATGTTTTCGACCAGCACCCACCCCTCTAGACCAGCACCCACCCCTCTAGACCAGCACCCACCCCTCTAGACCAGCACCCACCCCTCTAGACCAGCACCCACCCCTCTAGACCAGCACCCACCCCTCTAGACCAGCACCCACCCCTCTAGACCAGCACCCACCCCTCTAGACCAGCACCCACCCCTCCAGACCAGCACCCCACCCCTCTAGACCAGCCCCCACCCCTCTAGACCAGCCCCCACCCCTCTAGACCAGCACCCACCCCTCTAGACCAGCACCCACCCCTCTAGACCAGCACCCACCCCTCTAGACCAGCACCCACCCCTCTAGACCAGCACCCACCCCTCTAGACCAGCACCCACCCCCCTAGACCAGCATCCATCCCCCTAGACCAGCCCCCACCCCTCTAGACCAGCACCCACCCCTCTAGACCAGCACCCACCCCTCTAGACCAGCACCCACCCCTCTAGACCAGCACCCACCCCTCTAGACCAGCACCCACCCCTCTAGACCAGCCCCCACCCCTCTAGACCAGCACCCACCCCTCTAGACCAGCCCCCACCCCTCTAGACCAGCACCCACCCCTCTAGACCAGCATCCACCCCTCTAGACCAGCCCCCACCCCTCTAGACCAGCACCCACCCCTCTAGACCAGCACCCACCCCTCTAGACCAGCACCCACCCCTCTAGACCAGCACCCACCCCTCTAGACCAGCACCCACCCCTCTAGACCAGCACCCACCCCTCTAGACCAGCATCCACCCCTCTAGACCAGCCCCCACCCCTCTAGACCAGCACCCACCCCTCTAGACCAGCACCCACCCCTCTAGACCAGCACCCACCCCTCTAGACCAGCACCCACCCCTCTAGACCAGCACCCACCCCTCTAGACCAGCACCCACCCCTCTAGACCAGCACCCACCCCTCTAGACCAGCACCCACCCCTCTAGACCAGCACCCACCCCTCTAGACCAGCACCCCACCCCTCTAGACCAGCACCCCACCCCTCTAGACCAGCACCCACCCCTCTAGACCAGCACCCACCCCTCTAGACCAGCACCCACCCCTCTAGACCAGCACCCACCCCTCTAGACCAGTGGTTCTCAACATGTGGGTCGGGACCCCACATGATTTTCTTTCTTTTTTTTTAGGGGGGGGGGGTCCCCAGATGACAGTGAAGTGATCATTTAAGTACTTTTAAGACTTGTATAATACCTCAAAGGCTCAAAAAGAAAAAGGCCGTTATTCCAAACACACACTTCGACGCCACGTCGTTATCATGTGAAACACTGCATCGACAACAAGCGCTTTGAAAGCAACAATAAGAATGCAAATCAACGTGGGAAGAAGTACGTTGTTGAGATGGCGTGGGTGTGAGACAGACAGGGCTCATTATATTATAGATGGGATGGACTGGGTTAAACAGCAGCAGTGTTAGCGACACAACAGTGGATCTGGAGTCAGATCACACACCAGCAGCCTTGGGGAAACTGGAAGCTGCCATCCGTGCATGAGTCAACCAACAACACAACAACAACACACACAACAGGCAGTACAGCATACAGCAGCAGGGGTGTCCAAACCTTCTTCAAACGGAGCCAAATAAATGAGAAAATATGAAAACATACCCCAAGGGGCCAACCAACATCTCCTACCTATCTTGATGTACTTTCGGGACCATTATTAAAGTCACATACACGATACAAATGCATTGCATTTCAACAATTGTATTTAATCGATGTTCTTTTGTCAGGTGTGCTGCTGCACAATGTAAAAGAGAGAGAGGTCCACGCACACAGCTCAGCTCCACAGTGTTTTATATATTTAAAACACCGACATTGAGACGTTCATAGACCGTTTCGCCCATAGCTGGCCTTCCTTCACCAGGTGACGCAATCAATGATATTAATGACGGCCTCCCTTATATGGTATGTGGGTCACGTCACGTCACGTCACGTCACGTCACGTCACGTGACCGACCGACACGGGAACAGGGCAGGTAATAATTGTTACAAACACCATTCTGTGAAATAATTCTAATAGAAAAGGCCACATAAACACCACATGTTTAAAAACTGCTGTGAACAAAACACAAGTTTTGTAATGCGTTGTGAATGAAATGTACTTTAATTTAGTAAATTTACTGTTAATAAATACTTCAATCAATCAATCAGAGTTACAGACCCATAAGGGTCCATTTGGTTCCAAACTATCATTTAGCTGGGGACCCCCTGGAACTCCCTCAAGGACCCCTGGGGGTCCCCGGACCCCACTTTGGGAACCACTGCATTAGGCCACGGTAAATCTCTCAGGAACAGATGATCAAGAACGGATCATGAACAGAACATCTCTCACAGCGTGTTGCGCTGCGACGCGTTGCGAGCGTGTAGATCTGCTATTTCCAGAGCACAACATGGTTAGTTATACTCCCTAACATTTTAGTTAACATTTAATGTGTTGACAAAATTGTTTAGTCATCATAGCTTTGATTTTATTTGGGTTTTCCTCAGTGGAAAAAGGACGGACATCTTTCATTTTTCATAGTTTCAGTCGACAAAATCAACACTGAACCACGGTAACACGTGGGACAACACAGACAACACAGAGGGGCCAAAGCAGCAGCCTTGGAGTTTACCGGCAGTTCACATACAGTACAAACCCACCAAACACAACACAACACACAATGCCTCCGACAGCACACACAAACCCACAACACAACACAACACAACACACAAAGCCTCCGACAGCACATACAAACCCACAACACAACACAAAACCTCCGACAGCACATACAAACGCACAACACAACACAAAACCTCCGACAGCACATACAAACCCACCAAACACAACACAACACACAAAGCCTCCGACAGCACATACAAACCCACAACACAACACGACACAATGCTCTCTGTCAGCAGGACAGGGGACAGAGCCATCACCAAAAAGCCACACCTATTATTATCCAAGCAGCACCCATGATCGGCTTGCCAATGTTGACGCCCGCCGCTGGGCCCCCTACCGGTCAAAGCTGGCACTGCAGGCGGGCGAAATGCATGCGCGAGCAAGAGAGCACGCCGCTGGGTCTTTGCTTTGTGAACACGTGAGGTGACATCATGACGTAGAGGAACCATGAGGTCACGGTGACATCATGATGTAGAGGAACCATGAGGTGACATCATGACGTAGAGGAACCATGAGGTGACATCATGACGTAGAGGAACCATGAGGTGACATCATGACGTAGAGGAACCATGAGGTGACATCATGACGTAGAGGAACCATGAGGTGACATCATGACGTAGAGGAACCATGAGGTGACATCATGACGTAGAGGAACCATGAGGTGACATCATGACGTAGAGGAACCATGAGGTGACATCATGACGTAGAGGAACCATGAGGTGACATCATGACGTAGAGGAACCATGAGGTGACATCATGACGTAGAGGAACCATGAGGTGACATCATGACGTAGAGGAACCATGAGGTGACATCATGACGTAGAGGAACCATGAGGTGACATCATGACGTAGAGGAACCATGAGGTGACATCATGACGTAGAGGAACACAGGAGCAGCATGAGGGGTACACTCATAGGAGCCAACCAGTGTTGATTTTGACAGCACATTGAATTAATTATGCAGAAACGGACACGCAAAACACACACCGTCATATAAACATGATAGGGTTAGGTTAGGGTCTATTATAATTTATAACTGTCCATAACTTTACAACCAACATTAATGCCACTCATTAAAGTTGTTATTATTATCATCGCTATTATTTTCATTAGTGTTAAAAGAAAATCACACCCCTACTGGTACTCTAAACATAGTCACATAGGTTAGGACATTGCTGTTCTTTGGAGTGGTTGCACCACTCAAAAAATAATAATACTGTACGGTAAATGAACTCATTTCCAGTCATTACAGCATGACAGGTGATTTATGCATTTTGTATATTAGCAGGTTATTGCAGTCGTTCATGTGTAAAGAATGGCCTCTCGTTAGCCAGGTTCACCCCACAGCGACACAGCTGCTCACCTCAACTCAACTCAACGTGCTTCAACCAAGCCGCCGATTCCCACAAAACCGACAACACACATGGCCCGGGCGGGCACACACCAGCACCAGTGCTAACAACCAGCGCACACTGCCCGGGCGGGCACACCAACACCAACGCTAACAACCAGCGCACACTGCCCGGGCGGGCACACCAACACCAACGCTAACAACCAGCGCACATGGCCCGGGCGGGCACGCCAACACCAGTGCTAACAACCAGCGCACACTGCCCGGGCGGGCACACCAACACCAGCGCTAACAACCAGCGCACACTGCCCAGGCGGGCACACCAGCACCAGCGCTAACAACCTGGCAGCAGCAGCGCAGCGTAGCATGGCCGGCGGCGGGCCGTTCCGTTTCATAACAACAGTGGCACGCATGCAAGGAACTCACCGTGTGGTAACCGCGGGCGACGGGGGGCTTGCCGGCCGGGTAGGGGTCCACCGTGTCGATGATGGTCTGCCGCTCTCCCTTCTGGTTGATCTTGCGGAAGCGACGGCGCGACTGTCTGTGCGAGGCCTGTCTCTGGAAGTACTCCTCATTCTCGTCCATATAGTCCACCTGAGAGGGAGGGAGAGAGAGGGAGAGAGAGGGAGAGGGAGAAGTCAATGTCTCTTCTTTATTTTCAGCCCCCCTCCCTCCCCTTTGCTCTCTCTCTCCTCTCTCTCACTGCATGCGTAAAAATAGAAGAGAGTGGGCTGTGTCGACTACGTCAACACCGAGAACGTATACGCGCACACACACACACACACACACACACACACACACACTTAACACCTTATTTATTGATGCCCCATCGGCGTGCGGCGGCGCCACTTGCCGAAAACTATGTGACACTATGTGTTCGCCGGGTGATGTGCCCGTTGTTGTCGGCAAGCGACGCCATCGTAGCATCGAGTAAGTTGAGTTTTAAGGGAATAGAAGCTAGATATACAGTAGCGAGAGAGGGAGAGACAGAGTGAGCCCGAGCGTGCGAGGCAGTCACAGACAGAGAGAGTATTGCTGTAATCAGCTGTTCCGTTGTGTTCTGCTGCTCTGTGGATTAAGGCACGTCACGGAATGATGAATTTAACCCATTTTGGGCGGGAACTCCTTTTGGTGTTTAAGCATTATGTTATACTTGCGCTATGAACTTGTAGATCTGCTTTTAATTTTTTTTATCGTGAAAATGTGCCTTTTTTGAGAACCACCGATACAGAAACATAAGGTTTTATCAGAAAACTGTCAGGATTTCGAAGACATTTTTTACATTTCGACGTCGGGCCTAAATGGGTTAAGACGCTTTACAGTTGGCAAGCATTCCTGTCTTCTCTCTCTCTCTCTAGCTCTCTCTTCCTCCTCCTCCTCTTCATATCTAGGCTGTGGGTTGTCACTTCACCACACTCCGACTTTGGGATTACACCCCACACACACACACACACCCCACACACACACACACACACACACACACACACACACACACACACACACCTCTCTCTCTCATACCAGCTGCTGCCATGACAACGGCAGGAGAGTAGTGTGAGAGTGTTTGCTTCTAATTGCAAATCTCAGTCAAATGCATGTGTGTAACGTACAACGTGTGTGTGTTTGTGTGTGTGTGTGTGTGTGGGTGTGTGTGTGTGTGTGTGTGTGTGTGTGTGGGGGGGGGGGGGGGGGAATATAATAATTACAGGCTGGTTTAGAGCCGTTAACATCTGGAGGAGTGAAACCAAGAAACTGCTACTGCGGGAGGAGGAGGTGAGGAGAGGAGAGGTTCACACAGACGTTACAACATACAGATGTGCCATTTGAGAACGTCAGGCTGACAAGACTGTCAGTAAAATGTCGGAACATTGTCAGCGAGAAAGGAGGGCATTTGCAAGGGTGTTGTTATATAAATGCTATTCAGATTCTATTTTTACAGTGAAAAGAAGTGATGAAAAGGGACACTTGTTTTCAGTGACAAAAGAGAAGAATTAGCTAGGCTGTAAAATAACTTTGGGAAAATAGATATTTTAAAGACAAAATGCAGGAAAAGTACAGGAAAGTGTTGGAATGGCAGGGAATGGAGATTGTGGGCCCTATCTTGCCATATGTACCTTACCTCTTAATCCCTAAACGTATTAGCCATATTTTACTACGGTATTTTGAAAAACATTTTGAAATAGTTCAACCTGCTCATCTACTATCGACATGTTATGAGCTTGTAGATCGGCTATTTGAACCATTTTAAAATGTTTTTCAAAATAGTAAAAACATGGCAAAAGAGTTTAGGGATACGGGCTAAGCCGGGGTGGCATGATTTTAGGTGTTTGTAGAGGTGGGCTTTAGTGAACCAGGACCAAGCGTCAGGATATTGTGTAAAGGCATGAAATAAACGTTGTGTGGTTTACAGTACATAGTTGTGTGTGTGCGTGCAGGCGTGTGTGTGCGTGCGTGCAGGTGTGCGTGCAGGTGTGCGTGCATGCATGCGGGCTCAGGTGTGCGTGCCGAGGACTCACCACAATCATTTCAGATGGTTCCAGAACTATGCACTCACATCCGCGTCGCAGACTGCCCGCTGAGCGCTTACCGAAACTGCAGGAAGAGAAGAAGGGGAGAGGAGAGGAGGAGAGAAGAGGAGGAGAGAAATGCATCAGATATATGTCAGCAGGTCCTTATAAACCAAACCGTGCTGGTGGTCTGGGTCAGTACATCATGGTTAGTGGTGGTCAGTACATCATGGTTAGTGGTGGTCAGTACATCATGGTTAGTGGTGGTCAGTACATCATGGTTAGTGGTGGTCAGTACATCATGGTTAGTGGTACCTCTGGTACCACTTTCAACATGACGGCGACCCCATGTCTATAGGCTTCAGGGTGTAGCTTCTCTTCTCAGTCCCATTGGTGCCATTTGACTCATATTTCCAAAAGTCACCAACTACATATATAGGCATGTGGTATTTCCGCTTTAGGGGAAATTTATTTTTATTAAAACAAGATTAACTGTTGCACCCCTAATAGAGAGATATAATCTGAACGAGACTATATAACTGGGGCACGCGTCTGTCTGTATTCACAAAGTGGATTCACAAAAAAGTCACAAAGATACCGACTGTTCCGTCTGACAAGTTCCCTGTTTATCTTTCCATTCCGGTTCCACAGAGAACCGATTCAGCCAGAGAGAGAGAAACCCTCTGGACGTCTAGCCTCTGCCAACCAACCTATTAGTAGCTCTTTTTTGCCCCAGCATCCCAAATAGACAACATCTGTACGCAGGCCAGAACACAGAACAACATTGACCACTAGACAAGTTCCTCCTTTCAGCCCTCCCTAAAACCCCTCCCATGGGCAACCTGGAAAAGTCCACTTTTGTGTTTGACGTCACAGTTTGTAACAGGAGGCCATTTTATTTGGTTCCTAATAAGAGAGCAGGGCGATATTATTAAAACTATACTGTAGCAGTTAAATCTAAATGGCTGAGGGACGGATGGAAACTCCAACAGGAGGGATGAATGGCGGGTAGGAGGGAGGGGGAGAGAGAGAGAGAGAGAGACGCCGGCCATGAGAGTGGCGATTGAATACTGCCGTCTTTGTCCATGCTTAGACCTCAATGCGGAGACACAACCACCTCCTTGTTTGGTATTTATAACAACATTAGAGACAGAATTCCGCCCCCAAAAAGATTGTTTGCTAAGATAAACTCTCACTCACCGCCCTAACACCCCCCCCCCACACACACACACACACACGCGCGCACACCCCCACCCGTTCACAGGTTGTTAAAGATGGAGTGCCATGATTTTTGTACTTTTTCTGTTTTGTATGTGTCTTGTTGGAGTTAACATTACTCTCGTCTAATACTAATCAGGTGTGGTTATAATATTCAAATGTCTTCCCTGTGTATTTTAGGTTTCTTCCTGAAAGCCTTTGAGTCAAAAGACCCAATCGAAAATACACCATTTTTGTGACATCATAACCCTAACCCCTCCCCCATTGTCATAACACACAGCTGTGGGTGAGGCCAAGGTGCTAAGGTGAAAACTTAATGACCTATGGTGGGTGTGGCCACATAAAAACATGATTTTAACACTTTCTGTACACTTTTTTGATAGAAATCTTCCTCCTAGTATAATCATAGCACACGATCATGTTTTAGGGGGGAAGAATCACGTCACTCTATCTTTAACATCTTATCTTAGCAGGTCTTTTTTCGCTTCCCGACACGTTTCAAATCACCCGTTTGTCACCTTGTTCTCACCACCGTTCTGTCACGTCTGTGTCCCTGCAGTGCTCAACGTGTGACTTCTTTTGTTTTAATCTGTCTTTTGTTCTCATGGCGTCAGTGGCGTCACTGCACACGATTGTCAATATGAAAGTTTGTCAAGCTCTAATGAAGTTAATTTAAAGTTAAAATATATAAATAAATAACACGTTTTATTGAATGCCTCGTCAATTTATAAATTAGTCGCCCAAGCCCCCGCCACCCCCACCCAGAAACGTGCCTGCACAGCCGAGTATTATCATCTTACCCCCCCCCCCCCCCCCCCCCTCTATGTTTTCTTTTTCTATGATGCAAGAAAGATGTATTTGGCGCTGCACTGCGGCGACATGGACATAAGGGCTACGCTTGCCCTTTGTCTAAGACAAATGTCTTCCTCGGGAGACAAATAATAAAGAACCTTGAACTCAGTCAGAAAACCAACCCAGCCAACAAGGTTTTTAGGTTTTATTTATCCGCACATAAAAAGGTTAAAAACAGGAGAAAATTACATACATATTAATATTGTGCAGGAGAAGTTAAAAGCCAAAAGGCTTATCGAGAACTTATCGAGAAGAATCAGACATTAAATGTAAACACAAAAATACCTTAAACTAGAATGCCTAAATACAAAATGACATGCAGTACATGCACACGTGTTTGCGCTGCTACAATCAGGAAGGCGATAGCAGACAGTGCACGTGGTTTTCTCAAACTTTTCCATGTCAATGCACAAGATCACAAATGTATTTTGGCCCTAAACCATTCAATGCTTTATAAACCAACCAAGATTCTTAAATCAATTCTTTGACACGCAGGGAGCCAAGAGTAAATACAATAAGAATTGATACACTCCACTGTCTTGGTATTAATTAGTAAGCAGAGAGAGAGAGAGAGAGAGAGAGAGGCAGCATTACGAAGTGCAGTCGAATCTGATCAATTCTTTTTTTTAGGGAGAACAGTAAAGACACCGTTAAAAGTACAGCCTAAAGATGAATGGTGAATGCACGGACAAGCTTTTCTAAATCCTGCTAGTCTTTTAATCCATGATATATTCTTAAATGTGACATAGGGCTGACTTTGTAATAGTGTTAATTAATGTGGCTGTTAAAATGCAGGCCTGAGTCCACGACTACATCAAGGATTTTGGCTAAGCTGGACACACACCGACTTATAATCGGTCCGAAAACAATTACTTCAGTTCTGTCTTTGAATTCCTCTCCCCGGCCACTCTACCCCTAACTACACATGAGTGCGAGTGGCCCGTGGAGAACTGTTACAGACTAGACTAGATGGCCATGAAATCTCTTTTAACCAATTCTGACCTGAGATCAGATTCATATACGAGGTTTCCACATGGACACACACTGGTCTGATGAACCCATTCTGACCTGAGATCAGATTCTGAAAAATGTCAGTCGTTCTTCGATTTTTCAAAAAATAGCAGACCTACAAGCTCGTATCGCGCCACTCGGTGGCGCGATATGAGCTTGTAGATCTGCTATTTTTAAATAGCTAAAGCACGACATGATGCTAACACCAAAATGGGTTCCCGTTCAGAATGGGTTAAATTAGGACCGGGACCGGTATGTCACCACAGACATGTACGTCTCGTTCTAAACCCGACGACGTGTTCTTGTCTGTTGCAGTTTGCAATGAGCCAATCTCTTTCATGCTTCATTAAATGAATGAGGATTTGACAATTCACTTAATCGAAACACTAAATGAAATGAGCAGATATGTCTTTATTTCGCACGCACACAAAGTAGAAACGATGTCCTTATGACTATGAGGCCATTATTGTACTAGTTATAACACACCTCTGGATAATGCACGCACGCACGCGCGCGCAGCGCGCGCGCGCGCGCACGCACGCACGCACGCACGCACGCACGCACACACACACACACACACACACACACACACACACACACACACACACACACACACACACACACACACACACACACACACACACACACACACACACACACACACACACACACACACACACACACACACACACACACACACACACACACACAAACACACAAACACACACAGGGTGGGACAGATGCCCCGTTGACGAACAGCAAGTTTTAAATGCTTTATAGGCCTGAAAGTGTGGTGCTGTAGAGGTACATTACAACATGCACATTCATTCATTCATTCACACACACCACACCACACCACACCCCCGAGCCAGTAATTCCACAGGAACTCAGTCTTTATGGATTACTAAGTATAGTATACAAAAATCTGAATGGTGAAACACTAGCTCGCAATGAAAAAACGTCCAAAACTTTAGTTACTGGATACTGGATTGAAAACAAGCGCTTACAAACGCTGACATTTAGAAAGATAATCACCTGTATGGAATTTCTTGACAGAAAGGAGCTGCAAACATGTCTATGGTGGATTTTTATGAAACAAACACTTTGTGTAGCGGCTAGAAAGACAATAATTCAAGTTTTCCGTACAGCTGCAATGTCGGTGAGTTTAACATTGTCTAATACAATCAGAGACTTTTCTGCTTGGATGTATGAACTGTTAAGGCCAGAAAGTTGTTTTTGGACACTCAGGCATTCCCGCACAACTTCCGGGTACGATGATGTATATAAACGCACATATTTGGGGCATCATATAGCTGACTTTAAATACTGTGCGTGAACATTATATTTGATCTTGTCGTTCGGGTTCGATTCCAAGCCTGACTGGTCGAAGTGAACTTGAGCAGCGACCAGCTGGGTTGAGCTGAGACCCAACGTCCCCTGTGGGAGCAAGTACTGTATTAAATAGTAGGCCAACATCCGGTGAAAATGAGCACGGAATGTGATGTATGACGATACTTTTGAAGTCAGCGGACCTGAAGTATAGAGTACGTACGTATAGGGTATAAGTTATCATAATCTTTCGACCGTGGTGATCATTGCCATCCCCAGTTCTTACTGATGCACAGCGAAGTGACTCCCTATAGCGATGATGGCATCAGGGAACGACAGTTTTCTACCTCTGGTCTGCTTTGAGGCAGGACTCCAGAGAAGAAGGGAAGATAACCTCATTGTCAGCTCTGTGGCAGTGGCCGGCAAACTGTGTTCTTCTGGATCGGACTAGTGAAGAAACACGGGGAAGATTTCCGTATATTAGATTAGTCGATGGGTGGCTCTTCCAAGAGAGATTTTGCGCTCTCAATAGAAGGCGGGTGTAAGTGCCATCCAAGTATAAGACGGTAAAAGTAGTTAGCATACATCTGGGTAGCATAAATAGGTAACAAGTAGCCTACTGATATGAATAAAAGAGTGCTTTTAAAAGAGAAAAGGGGGGGAATTTTCAGACTGCGGCAGAACATGTGAGATTGAGTCTGCACTCCTAACTGACCGAGGGAGTTCATAGTTGACGGTTTGGAATCAAATCCTTCGCTGCCATTGCAGCTGATTGCTAAATGTGATGATTTGTCAGGTGGCCAGCGGTGTGGACAGAGAGATGAATGTCGCTGCTCATTTGGTATCGCTGGTATTTACTGCACTACTACTATATAGAAGGCCCTGCTGGCTTCACTGCATACAGTAGGTGCAACTGAGGAATAACTCCACCATGCAGTGATGCATCGCAAGGCCAAAAACAGCGGGAAATGACACGTTCCATCATGTGCGCTCACATCACACTCAGGACGTCGGTAATCCAATCCACCATTTTACAGTTGAAGAATTTCATCAGGGAAATGCCACAGGAGATATTACAGAACGCATTAAGGATGAGGAGAGGCTGAGTGTGCGTGCGTGTGTGTGTGCGTGTGCGTGTGCGTGTGCGTGTGTGTGTGTGTGTGTGTGTGTGTGTGTGCGCGCACGCACGCATTTCCTGTACCTGGAAAAACTAGCTATTTTGAAGACAGGAGATTGAGATGATGAAAGAGACCAAATATATAAAACCGGCAGGATGTGATGTGTTGTGTGTGTGTGTGTGTGTGTGTGTGTGTGTGTGTTCAATCTATCAGTACATAGTAGTAGTATAGCATTAGAAATGTATATTGTACAGTATTATTACTAGTATGTTAATATAGTCAAACAGGCAAACAAGCCAGGATCAAACAGTTTAAGCTCTTACTGATAATCCTCAGTAGAGTCAGAATTACCTTTATTGTCACATCACAGTTTCACAATTTTAAGTAAAAAAAGTGGGTGAAAATACATAACAGGTGAAAGACTATGAGTGAAACTGTAATATCCACAAAACTTAAAATACTACGATATTGCTTAGCAGTCAAATCGTCATGAAACTAAATATTCTTTGGGTCTTGAAAGATTAGGGAGAAAAACAAACGCTGACAAGGGCTGCAATAGACACTTGCCATGAAGTGCCAGAGAAACTCAGTTAATGAGTACTTAACATCACAGACCCCCACCCAAACATCAGGGGTAGGACCTGACAAGCCTATGGCTTCTCCCTGGCCCTTTTTCGGATATTGGACAGGACATAAGCAACGGACACTCAAAAGAAGTAGGAAAATAATATGGAAATGTATGGAAATGTGTGTTATGTATGAACTGTATGTTCACCATTCCAAAAATAAAACTGAACTGACCTGAACTGAACCTTACACCCTACAGACCCCCAACGAAACTGCAATCTACCCAACATAAACAGACCCCCCACCCAAATGAGCTAACCCCACAAATCTCCACCCAAACAGACCCTCCCCCCATCATCACCGGGACCACAGCTTACCGAATTACAAAAGAACTACAGTAGCCCAACATGCTGACTTTAACCTGCCATGCAAGCTTCAGCTAGAAGGTGGGACAAAGATTAAACCCACCGGTTGTTACGCAAGAGTTTTACAGAGAAAGAAAGAAAGAGAGAGAGAGGGGTGGGGGGATAGAGGGTCTGACATGTGATTGGCTGTGGCTCTAAAGTCAATGAACCCCCCCCCCCAACCACCCCCCCCACACACACACACACACACACACACAGCTAAAGGACTAATCCAGACAGAGCTGATTAAGAGTTCTAATGTCAGCAGGTTAACCGACCACCTTCACGGCACACACGCCTCAACAAAAACAGTCACACCGGCCACACATACCCCCCCAAAACCTTCCTTCCGACCCCCCACTGACCCCCACAAACACCCCCCACCACCTTCCAAACCACGTCTCGTCCCTGTGCTTCATAAATAGAAGCCGAGACACTTTGGCAGACGTGCTGGCGAGTGACTCCTGACTTTTAGCTTCCAGAAATATGACTTCATTGACACCGCAATGTCGAGGACACGAGGAGGCGTTACAGGGCCGTGTTGTTGGGCAGTAATAGCAGTATCTTATCATAAAAAACAGGACAGAAACTGCTGCTATGATGGCTTGAGGTTCAAGGTCTCGCAAACTTGATTCCTTAAAACCAGACCATGACAGAAACTAAAACCACTGTCTCCTTTACTGGCCGCCGTGCTCTGCAATAAACTCCAAAAAAAGAACATCAAAGACACATTTTCACATTCCTCACGCATATCTCCACTTCCAAAAAGGGTTTTATTGTTACTGCAAACCACCTCCCTCAAACCGGCTCCTTTGTATGTAAATCTGCTCTTTTGTTTTGTTTTTAATTAACCACTAAAACCCTATAGCATCACTATTCTGGGGGGAACATTCGGCACAGATAGCTCACGAATAGCTCACAAGATCGGCTATTCCCAAAGAAGCGAGAGTCAATGTATAATAGAGATTACAGATAGATTACAAAAAAACAACCCGCGGTTGTCGTTCACAGATTTGAACTCACAGTAAGTACAGACGGGATTTACACACGTGAACATGGAGGGCTGTTACACAGTAGCTCACTCTTCTACACTCTCGGGAGTCGGGACACTCACCCTGGCAGAGAGAGTGACACGGCCAGCTGAAACGTTAGGATTCCTCCTTCTCAAAGGCGCGCCTCCTGCTTTAGTCCAAAATAAATCCCATCAAACATAAGCTCCTGGTCCACAGCACACTGTTTCAATGGCAGCATGTTGTTCTGAACGCGACACACGGGACTGGGCTGTCTGAGAGGGACCGGGTGGTGGTGTGGGAAAAAGTGTGTGTGTCTAAGCTCTCTCACTCTCTCTCTCTCTCTCACACACACTAGCTCTCTCTCTCTCTCTCTCTCAGAGACTCTCTCTCTCTCTCTCTCTCTCTCTCTCTCTCTCTCACGACTCTCTCACGACTCTCTCTCTCTCTCTCTCTCTCTCTCTCTCTCTCTCATACTCTCTCTCCCCCCCTATCTCTCTCTCTCCCCCTCTCTCTCTCTGCTATGTGGAGGGCGAGCTGCGGCCAACATTCCAGCATACGAGTCACTTCCTGCTGCAGCGTTACTCGTGGATGACAGGGCTGGACACACACATAAGCACGCACACACGCACGCACGTGCACAAACACACACACACACACACACACACACACACACAACTATCTTGTCTACCGTTATGTCTCCTCTGTAATAATCAGCTTGGTCTCGGTCTGCAGGGTCAGAGTCGTATTGAATGTTTGGTTTTTCACTGACCCATGAGTGGCCCAGATGAGATCATGTGCTCTGTCCACCAACGACCCTCTCATCTCCAGCCCTGACCCCAAAACAACTGCTATGTGACAGAAACAAGAAGAAAAACATTGATGTTTTCATGTCCATAAATGACTATATTACAACATGTCTAAATTGCCTTGTTGCTGATGAAATACCTAACCATACCTCTGTCCCCAGAACGCCATTCAGCTCCTTTCTCCTCTGGAGCAATTCATCTAAATTTGCACACGGGCATTGACCGTTAGCATATATGCAAAAAATAACTACGCCCGTTTCTTCACGTTCCCAAATGTGTGTGTGTGTGTGTGTGTGTGTGTGTGTGTGTGTGTGTGTGTGTGTGTGTGTGTGTGCGAAATACAGGAAATAGCCGATTTACAAGCTAAAATGTACCACGGTGAGCTTTTGGATCTGCTGTGTTTGCCAAACGTTTGCTCCAGTTGGTTAAGAGAGAGAGTTCATATCGTGCACGGTAGCGATAAGCATATAGTCCTCCTCTTCGGACAGTCTGATGGGAAACGCTGACATGGCTCAGAGCTGTGCTAAAAGTTACACAACAGGAACACATGAACTTTGGATGACTGGAAGGACAGCAGCGGTAAATAAATACAGACATGTGACCTTACAGTCCCACCAATACAGTATTTATGGCGCCCGATATTGGGGAATAAATAATTCAAATATTTATATACCGGCTGATATTCCAATATACGACCCGGTCTGGCGGGCAGGTCTACTCTCCACCTGGCCCGGCTTTCCTACCCAGGGCCCATGTTTTTTTTTGGGGCCTTTTGCTGCCTTTATTGGTAGTATGAAATGGAGGGAGAGAGAGATGGGGAGGGAGTGACCCGTATGTCGTCTGGATCGGGGAGACTGCATCAGCAGCCCATCAGGACTCTGAAAGATCTGACTGATATAGCTTGGCAACAAAACTCCAGAGATAATGGGTAACAATTTGAGAGAGAACACACACGCACGTATTAACTGTATATATGATGCTTTCAGGTGTGCCAGTACAGTACAGTGACAGTACAGTACAGTGACAGTACAGTACTGTACAGTAGAGGGACCGCCACGCGGTAAATCTGTCATTTCTCAACCGTTTCGGACGCGGGGCGGCACACCGGAACCGGGCCAGCACGCTGGGTGCGTTCCCCCACACAGAGTTGCACCACTCACTTCACACGGGTGAAGTGAGTGGTGAACTATAAGCCAAAGCGTGAAGGGCCCTGTTATAGCGCCACCGTGAGGCTGTTTTAAAAAAGGTTCTTACTTGGCCTATACTGGCCTATACTTTCACACCAATCAGTCCAACGGTCTGTGACACTCTGATGGATGGACGGACAGATGGAGAAACAGGGGCTAAAACATACAGTCGTCTTTGATTCATTCTTAACCCATTCTGAACGGGAACTCCTTTTGGTGTTTTAAGCATTATGTTATGCTTTAGCTATTGAGAAATAGCAGATCTACAAGCTGGTAGCATTTTTAACTCAAATCTTTGCTTCTGGGGGTCCCCTGGAACAACATATTTTCAGATGGGGTCGGCGGCCAATTACATATCTTTTTGGGGGTCCTTGACATGAAACAGTTTGAGAACAACTGTCATAGAAACATGGGTTTTTCAGAAAACTGTCAGGATTTAGAAGGTATTTGTAGAATCGAGCTCAGGTCTAAATGAACGAGGAACGAGAATTAAACATTCTCGTTCCTTGTGCTGCTGCATCTCGTCGTTTCATTCCAGGCAGCTCTGAAATTGCAAGACTTTGCCTGCTATTTTTCAAATAGCTATTTTTCAGATAACAGGCAATCTTTCTTTGGTTTAAATTTCTCACTGAACGTTTCATTCATGCTGAGAATTAATTATCACCAGACGTTGCATTTAGCATAACAGAAAAACCTTTCCATTGTTCATTCATGATTCAGCAATAAGAAATCATCACTAATATAATGAACAAAACAACTGCAGTTTCCTCTGCTCAACGGTTAAGAAAAGAAAGCCTATGTTTGATTTAATTGCCTTCCTTCTATCCACCAATAGTTAGCATGCGGCGCACGTGCGTGAGTGTGTTTGTGTGTGTGCGCGCGTGTGTGTGTGCGTGCGTTTGCGTGCGCGTGTGTGTATGCGTGCGTGTGTGTGCCAGTTATCTAATGTCTAACGTGTTATTTATAGTTGAACAGCGGCGTATGAGTGTCATATTTTACATTTAATGATCAGAGTTAAATAAAGACAAACTCGTCGTCTGGAGTCTGTAATGACTGAATGAGTCATTCATCTCTCTGGCCCTGGATCACATCTCACAATGAGAGAGAGACAGAGAGACAGAGAGAGACAGAGGGGTAAAGAGGAAGCAAGCAAGGGCACCAGGAAGATATTCGTGGTGATCCAAGGAGAGACCGCACGCACGCACGCACGCACACAAGAACACAAGCACACACACACACACACACACACACACACACACAGTAGTAATGGAGTCATATCGAGTGTCAGTGCACACGAGCCGTCTTCTGGGTTTTGGTCCTGACTGAAACTCTACTCTCGACCCATAGAAGCAGCACCATGTAGGAGGTCTGGTCGTCCCTTTGGACTCACTTCAGTGTCTTCACGTCTCTAGAACACATTTCCCTGCCCGGACGTCGTTCTCCACGTCTCTAAAAACACATCTCCCTGCCCGGCACATTTCTATGAATGGCTAAAATATCAGATCTATACAAGCTCTGCTATTGATGCTACGTGTGTACATTTGCAAATTAAAAGAGAAAGATTTACAAAGATCTCTTGGAAAGTAGCTAAAATATTTCGATTTTGGGGAATTATTGCGACGTACTACAGTAAATTAAATACGCTATTCATACCTTTATGAATATAATATAGTTGTATATATTCTAATAATAATAATAATAATAATATTAAAACAAACATCCCGAGTCTCAATCACAGAACCTTCCCAGTCCTCCCAGCTCTGCGCGGTCGGACACGGCTCTGTGCCGGCGGGGTTTCCTACGAACGTCTGCAGGGCGTTCTGGAACGGGGACACAACATGGGGAATGTGCCAGGGAGGGAGCCCTCGCTCGCCCCCCGGGCCCCCACCAACCTTTTTCCATTTTTCAAAAGGTCCTTTTTCCATTTTTCCAAGGTGAAGGCGTCTTTAGTGCAGAGCGAGGGGATTTGAGGATATTGGCAGATTAGAGTTAATGCCAGTCCTGCCACTAGGGAGGGGGAAAGCCTCTGGAAATGTTTAGTAAGCGTATGTTGTAGTATATAGGAGGGGGGGAAACAGCTTCCATGGAGGAAGACTGTTTACTGCAGGTGACAGAGTTCATAGTTGGCCTTCATGTGGGCCCCAAACGTTGTGAAAAATAGCAGATCTACAAGCTTGTAGGTCAGAGGTCTGCTGTTTTTTGAAAAATCGTGAAAATGTGCCTCACATCTTTGAATATATATTCTTTCAGCGTTTCAGTTTTTTAACTAAAATCTTTACTTCTGGGGAGGTCCCTGGAACAACATATTTTCAGACGGGGCTCGGCGGCATATTTCATATAATTTTCGGGGTTTTTGACATGAAATATTGAGAACCACTGATATAGAAACGTCGAAATTAAATTCCGACGTCAGGCCTAAATGGGTTAACACTTAGTGTGTTCTTTTGGTCTGTTGTCGTGGTTCCATAGCTAGTACAGAGTACAGATGGTGGGTGGAAACACTGACATGGTATATAAACGTATATACCGGTAGTTAAAATGACTGAATGTGAAGAAGAACTGTGAATGTGCAGGACTTTGTCTTTGTGCCACGGAAACATTTTTGAATACATTACCAAAGTATATGTGTATACTGACACACATTGGAACAGGACAGCCAGACATGACATTGAACAACCATCTCGGTACAATACCGTTCTGTGAAATCCCCCTGGGCTGGTATTAAATAAAGTTCCTGGATATTCAATTGTGGACTTCCATTTCCTTCCTGTGCTGCCGTGGTAAGGAACTAATTACCGTTTGTCCTCTATATATATCTGTAGTGCTGAGAGTGTCTTCATTCCGTTTTAGGTCAGCAATAATGAGATGCATTAGAACAGTGGTTTTCAACCTTTTTCACATGAAGGTCCATTATTTATTCGCCATTTGAGCCACCGGAACACCATTTTTGATGAGATTTTTAGGTCCATTTGGTTCCATTTGACACTCTTAAAGAGTTAAAGATCTATAAGGGTCGATTTGGTTAATATCAACTTTCCGTCACTTAGCTGGGGACCACCTGGAACCCCCTCAAAGACCACTGGTGGTCCGCGGACCACTGGTTGAGAACCACTGCATTAGAACACACAGACCTGTAGCATATTATTTCTTTCTCTCTCCGTCTCCATTTTAAGATGTATTTTGGGCATTTTATGCTTCGTCTCAGATAGGTCAGTCTAGAGAGAGAGACAGTAAATCAAGGGCAGAGAGAGGAGAGGGACATTTCAGGCCAAGATGGGGGTTGGATTCGAACCCGGGCCCTCGTGCTCAGACGGTACACTGACAGTGTTGTTTTTGGCCGAAAATGTCTATATTAGTTTTAGTCATAGTCTTTTGAATAGTTTTCATTTAGTTTTAGTCACATTTTAGTCACCTGGAATGTTTTAGTGTTAGTCTAGTTTTAGTCGACTAAGTATCATAAGATTTTAGTCGACTAAATCTACAGTTAATTTAGTCGACTAAAATGTATATTGGCGGGCCTTGATGCCGTCGTAATGACAGATTTTACACTTGATAATAGCTGATCTATAAGCTCACAACGCGGCGCAGCGCAGCTATTTTCAGCATGCAACTAAGTGTAAAATGACTTATACTGGATCTCTTGACAACTAGTCCCTTCCGAACAGTTTGTATTTGTTGACGGAATTGTCAATATATTTAGTCTTAGTCATCATAGCTTAGTTTTCATTTACCGGTAGTTTCCATTTAGTTTTTGTCAGTGGAAAAAGGTAGTCTACGAAAAAAATTCGTCTTAGTTTTAGTCGACGAAAACAACACTGCTGGCTGAGCCACCAGCCCAAGCACATTGCACTTTCATAACTTTTAGTGAATAGCACATAATTATTGTGTCTGAATAAAAAGGCACATTTCACATTGCACTTTCATAACTTTTAGTGAATAGCACATAATTATTGTCTGAATAAAAAGGTTATTGTATGGTATGTTATATTACAATATACTGTAACTGTATGTGGTGGTTGAAGACGGTCACATTGAGAGCCTGTGGTTGCATCACTTGCGTAGGACGGTCGCTACTGATTGACAGGAGGTATTGCATGGGAACTCAAATGGAATTCACTTGCATTGCCAAAATGTCCATTATGGCTCAACAACAGTTTTATTTCTTTTTAGTTTTAGTTTCATTGTTTGGAAACGTCCGTCTGTAACGACATGCCCAAAATAGGGGCACGAGAAAATAGAACAATGCCATGGAACATCATGGCTACAAGTGTGCTTTGACATTTCCACTTGCCCTTTGGTGGTGTGTTCTTCTTGGGCACAAAAGATGTGAAAACCACCGTTCTATGCATTGACGGACACGGATAACAGGACGGTCGGAAATCACCACTATCGTCTCCGCTCTTCGCTCTAAAAAAAACACCGCTGCCATTTCGATCTGGGATGTTTTAATGTGAGCTCTTCAAAGCCATGGCATTGAGGAGGCCGGAGGGCGTGCACGTCGTGACATCATCATCATACAAGGAAGTTATGCAGGAACGAACGCTTATACTGAGTGGTGAATAAAACTACTTTCTGGCCTTGACAGCACATACATACTGTACATCCACACCGAAAAGTCCTATCGGATTACATTAAACAACGTTAGACTCACTTTGCTACTCGATTTGCCATGCACTTTAGGCATGTGCATACCCTCTTATCTATTCCCTCAACCCCGATTATCTCCCATTTAACCCATTCTGAGCGGGCACCCATTTTGGTGTCGGCATCATGTTATGCTCTAGCTATTTAAAAATAGCAGATCTACAAGCTCATATCGCGCCACCGAGTGGCGCGATACGAGCTTGTAGGTCTGCTATTTTTGAAAAATCGAAGAGCGACTGACATTTTTAGAATCTGATCTCAGGTCAGAATGGGTTCATCAGACCAGTGTGTGTCCGGCGGAAACCTCGTATGAATCTGATCTCAGGTCAGAATGGGTTAAACATTTTTTAAATGGCCGTTCCTACCTGCTCCTGGGGAGGAACATGGACTCCTTGATGAAGACGGAGCCTGAGAGCAGGATGTACCAGCAGCTGCCTACATCGTCAGGACTGGAGAGAGAGAGAGAGAGAGACATCAGTCAGTCGCTGTGAGCATGTACATCGGCTATTTGTGAATAGCCAAAGTATATAAAATATGGTTAAAGTGGTTAAAATGATTGTAATGATGCTACGTACGTACGTATATGAACCTCACTTTGAGAAGCACTTGCACACAAAGCAACCAACACTGACAGGAAAGAGGAAGTGTAGCACGCTGCAGGAGGAAGATGGCTCACTGCACGCTCTTTTCAATGCTTTTTACAACAGACTATTATGGTATGTTGCATGTATGCTTCTCAAAGTGAGGCGGGTACAAGGGGTCCCCAACAAAATGAGGACACATTTTAAACACATTTTCAAAATGTGTGTGTGGGGGGGGCGGGGGGGGGGGGGGTCCTCAGCCAAATACATAGGAGGGTGGAGACCTATGTCTTCGACATGGAAATGTTTGTGAAACATGAAGCAAATGAACAAGGGAACCTGACAGCCTGACGGTTACATGAAGCAATAAAGCAAGTCTTTGAACAGACAACATAAAGGATCATATGAGCTGATAAGGCTGTTTTCATCTGAGCTATAGCCTACTTTCTGTGCTTCATAACTGTGTCACAAAGTAGGAAGATGGAATAATAGGAGAACAAAACAGACTCAATATGGGAGTGAGTGAGACCAGTGGGTCCTCAACAGGCTATATAAAGATTTGAGAAAAAGTAATCTAATGACGTTTAGCCAACATTTGACTAAATCTACAGTCGATTTAGTCGACTAAAATGTATTTTGACGGGTCTTGATGTCATCATAATGGCTGATTTTACGCTTGGTTACATGCTGAAAAAAGCCACGCTCACAATGTCGTACAACAAGGTACAAAATCGAGCTTAAAAAGTGTTTGACTTTTCTGTCAAATCTTCTGGTCTGAACTGCTTAAAGCTCATGGTGCCACGCCCTTTACTGCACTCCACACAACCTGACTCCCTGCCGTGAGTTCCCCCCTGTGGAGACGCGTGCGTGTGCGCGTGTGCGTGTGTGGGCTTCCCAGTGTGCATGATGACCCAGTTCAGTCAAACTGTCGTGACTCACAACACTCCGCATCATCTCTACTCCTCTTCTCTCCTCTCCTCATCATATCACTGATTAATAATTTAACATTTCCTTTTGTGCTGTCTCTGCACTTGAAAGGAGGAGAGAGAGAGAAAGAGAGAGAGAGAGAGAGAGAGAGAGAGAGAGAGAGAGAGACTGGAGGAGGGAGGATGAATGAGCACAGCGCAGCGACAAAAGGAAGTGGGAAGTAAGAGGAAATGAAAGGACGGAGGTGGGCAGAAAGAAAAGAGAAGGCAAAGCATTGAGGAGGAGGGGAGGGGAGGGGAGGAGAGGAGAGGAGAGGAGAGGAGAGGAGAGGAGAGGAGAGGAGAGGAGAGGAGAGGAGAGGAGAGGAGAGGAGAGGAGAGGAGAGGAGAGGAGAGGAGAGGAGAGGAGAGGAGAGGAGAGGAGAGGAGAGGATAGTTTCGACTAAAGCCATGACGAAAAATGGTCGTCGAATACCAACAGGCAAAAACTAAATAACGTATTAAAAAAATAAGTATGATGACTAAAACTAAGACTAAATATGTTGACAATTTTGTCAACAAATAAAAACTAGACTAAAATGTTAGGGAGGGACTAGCGGAAAATAAATCCAGTAGAACTAAAAGACAAGTCATTTTATGTTTGGTTACATGGTGCTATTTTTGAAAAATCATGAAAACGTGTGCAAATCTTTGAATATATATTTAGTTTTTTATTCAAATTGATTAGGTCTATTGATTGTTCTTTCATGATCAATACAATTGATTAGTTATGGGTTTGGGTAAATTGCACCCATGAGTGACAGTATGGAGACATATTGAATGTGAATGTTTGGCCTCACAGTCTCATAAATATCATAATAACAGGCTGACAGTATGACAGATAGCCCAAGCCAGCTCTTGGTCAAACCAAACACCACAGACAGTGGGAAAGGGACATTCTGTGGCCTGTCGTAAACAACAAACTACAAATAGTCCGTGTCCGTGTTGCTATAGCATGTCGCAAAACAAACGTGTTTTTGCCAAATCTTGACCATTTTCTTTATCCACAATTTGGGGGCAACACAAAACCAGGATGAATGCATGGGAGCAGAGATTATGCTTACGCCTGTGAGAGTGTGAGAGTGTGAGAGTGTGCATGCGTGCGTGCGTGCATGCATAGCCCCTAGGGCCTAAGGCTGATAATGTGTAATATATCAATATAATAAACAATGATTGGATGTACAGGTGAACTTTAGGCCTCTAATTAGAGTTGAATAATATGCAGTTATGCACCGTCACCTTGTCGCTGCTAACGAGGTGTCTGTCTTATTATACTCACAACTGTGCGTGCGTGCGCGTGCATGCACACACACTTGCTTTGGTGTGTGTGTGTGTGTGTGTAGCACTCACTAAATCAAATTATAGTTCTCCCACGGAGCAATTTGAAACAGGGTGACGAACACGCCTCATATATTAACATTGTTATGTTCATTAGTGTGTTCCTTATGATTGTCTTCTTCTGTAAATACATTGTAATAGAAGAATTACACGGTTGATGTTCAAAATACACTCCAGTCAGTCAGGTCGGCGACACACAGGACTTAACTAGCCCATTGACGCCTGGTGCAACGTATACGTTGTTCTACCCTTGATGCCGGCGCGCTCTCTGTGTCTCATCAGCTATTGCTATACATGTAGCAACATAACTATTTAAAAGAAAATCATCAGAATTTGAAGGTTTTCAGAAACCTTAGGTCAGGCCCTAGAAGGCGTTCCCAGATTCGGCCTCAGGCATCAATGGGCTAGTAGAGCACTTTGTTGGTGTGTGTGCGTGCGTGTGTGCGTGTGTGCGTGCGTGCATGCGTGTACTTACTAGTAGAGCACTTCGTTGGCTTCGTGTCTCTCGTATCGCACCGTCTCACACATCATCCTGCAGGGAGACACAGTAGACACACACCAGGTTAGCGCTGCCCAATAGAGGCTGACATTTTTGCAGGATTCCAGCGAGATTCCCTGGGATTAATCTTTTTATTAATCCCGGGATTAGGACAGGACGGAAATGGACGGAAGTCAACCGGAGAGGGCAGGAGCGGGAATGACATCAATTAGCCTCATTATATTACCACAGATGAAATGTTCCTGGCGCCATATCTTTCGAATTAAAACTGCATGAAACACAGTAACCTATAACGAACACAAAATCCATTGCCTTTCCTAAAGACTAATGTATTAATTAAAACAAAACAAAAAAAAACAACAGGAGTGGGAGTAAAAAATTGAGTGGGAGAAGGATGGTATTGGCTATTTTGCATGGCTGTGTTGTTGAACACAGACACAGCCTAACTTCGGGAAAGTTACACGACTCACCCACCCAAGTGATGGAATAATATAATGCACATTTCTTCCCAGTACATAGCCTACTGCAGGCCTTGTTGACTAGATTTAGAAGACATTTTGAAGCTCTTGCTACTGAAATGATATTATGGAGAAACCCTGTCATCTAGCATGCATCTCAATGGGTGCACATCGTGGAGTGGTTGGGGCTTATCGAATTGTCGTTAATTTACATTGAAACTGATATTTAGAACCAATAACCAACTTAACCCATTAAGATTGGGAAAGCATGTGTGTCATTTTAGAGTTTTAGCTAAAAAGCATTAGTATTTTATTAAAGGTTTTTCTGCACACCCGCCCCACACCCGTGTCGAGAGGTCAGGATGGTCAGAAGCCATCCAGTGCTTTAAAATCCAACAGAAGTATGTTTCAAATAAATTCTTTGGCAGACAGACAGGAAGCCCAGTGTAAAGATCTGAGAACAGGCGTGATATGATCCACATTCATTGGCATTAGCGAAGACTCCGGGAGCAGTGTTCTGAAATCAACTGCAGCTCTGTTTGATCGATTTTCTTTAGGGAGAGACCTGTAAAAGACACTGTTACAGCAGTCAAATCCACTGAGGAAGAATGCATGAAACAATTTTCCCCAATTCAGCTGACAGCATATAGGCTGACTTTGTAATAATGTGGCTGTTGAAATCCAGGCCTGAGTCCATCCAAGATGTCTGGTTTAAAGTCACTGATTAAACCTGAACACTGAAAATGTAAAATCATTCTTTTTCAGTCAGTCTACAAAAACAATTCAGTTTGGTCGTCGTCTTTGATTGCTTTTTAAACATCGCAGACATGGTGCTAGTTTGCAGGTTGGTTTAGTTTTAGATGTACCACAGAAAAACAAACTGACCTTGGCAAAGCTATTTTATTATTTTTCTTTTAAGATTAGTTTTTGGGGCTTTTATGCCTTTTTTAAAAGATTTTCTTGTATGGCTTTCGCCTTTATTTAATATTTTTATAGAGGAGGGACAGACAGTAGGCTGACAGGAAATGGGGAGAGAGATTTCACTCTCAAGTAAACATGGGTGGAAATGTCTTGTTTTAATTTCATGTCTTCATTTTTTATAAACTCTTCATGTTATTCAGTCTTTTGTTCTGAGGAAGTAAACAAGTAAATCAAGCATGAACAAAATAAAAAAATAAAAAGTGATACTCTTATTTGGAGCGCCTGATGAACTAAGGGAGTTTTAATTCCCAAACAATGGGTCGGGACCATTTTTTTGGTCTCGGATGCATTTCTATGGTTTGCCTAAAGGCCTTTTTTAAGTTTCTTACATTTATTTTTTATTATTATTACCATTACCAGTAAGACGCTTGAGGGCGAGAAGCGTGCATGCATTCGCCTGGGTGACAGCAGAATGCTGGGCGAGCGCTGGCACTTTGGCATGGGGAGTCAGATCAACATATGGAATGAATTATGTACTGGCCATATATGGAGAGTGTGTTGATTGTACAGGGTTTGATCATTGATGAGGTCAGATCAACATATGGAATGTCAGAACAGGTCAGCTTCATATATGGAGATCTAAGGGTGGTAGCGGGGGCAGTGTCTTCAGTGTACATGGTTTGATGAGGGCCCAGGTAGTGCCGGGCCGTAATTTGCGGGCCTGTTGAGAACTCTAGTTCTCGCCGGCTGCCGGGCGTGGCTGCACTAATAACTTTGGGGCAGGCCTGTCTAGAGTTTAAATGGGCAGGTATCAGTCAAAAGGGAGACATCGAAGAGGAAGGATGGATGCGGAAGGATCAACATATGGAATGTTAGACCATATGGTCATGCCTGGGGTGACAAACTAACTACCTAACGAACTAACAAACAGTAATTGTGACTTGCGGTCGCAATTACTGTTATTATTATAATTATTTAAATGTATTTAAAAAAATATAAATGTCAGAAATGTATTTAAAAATAAAAAAATGCCAGTGAGGAAAAAAAAGGAACAGTGGTAAACAGCAGACAGTTGATGAGACAAACAGCAGGTCAGAAATAGAGAGGAGCGGAGGAGAGAGAAGGGGCGGCCATGTTGTAACCATGTTGTTGCACAAGGAATGGCCCGAACAAGAAGAGTTATTACACAACAACACAAATACTAAAAACAACTGCACATTCTTCTCCGGGGGAAAAAAAAGAAAAGAAAAACGAGGTGGGAACGACGAGTATCCCATAATCCCATAGTTAGTGGGATTCCAGGCAGGCTGGGTGGACGGATGGTTTAACTTGTTTTCTTTTTTTTTTTAAGTTAAAAGGACGTGAAAGTACATAAGAGGGCGAGATTGGCCTGAGAGGCCGCAGGCCATTCTATGGGAACCAAACAGTGCGTGCGTGCGTGCGTGTGTGGTGGGCCTCTGAGGGTCAGTCCGTGGAATGTTCCAGAAGGTCATGTGACGTTAGATTGTTCCCTTGTTGTCGCTGTAATCCACGTCTGTCTGCGCACGTTGCGCACGCAGCAAGGCATGCTGGGGGATATACCAACACTGCACCCCCAGACTGTTGCTCTGTTGGGAGACCCTGCGCATCTAACAGCACGGGTGTAAATTTAACTCTGAGAGTGTAAGAATGGACCCAGAGAAGAGTGACCCTTCCCATTTGTGTCCCTTTGTCCACTCTCTGTGTCTCCCTGCGCGTCAAAGGAACCCTGAGGATGTCGCTGTGCAGAGAGCTCAGTGTGATAACATTATTAGTGTGAGAATTATTATTATTGGATCGTAGCAGATCCACAAGGTTGAAACGCTGCGTGGAGTGACACTTTTGAGCTTGTCGATCTGCTACTTTTAACCCATTTTGAGTTTGACCTGAGATCAGATTCAAAAAATTGTCTTCTACATCCTGACAGTTTTCTGAAAAAGCTATGTTTCTATGTCAGTTGTTCTTCGATTTTTCAAAAATAGCAGACCTATACAAGCTCGTATCACGCCACTCGGTGGCGCGCTATGAGCTTGTAGATCTTCTTTTTTTCAATAGCTAAAGCATAACATAATGCTAACACCAAAAGGGGTTCCCGCCCAAAAATTTGAATCCTGAAAAGTAACAGTTTGGGACCTGTGAGGTTTACATCCAACAGAGACGATAGAATCGGCCTCAGGTCTTGGGTTATGAATTTAAATTCAATTAAATACATCATTTGTTTCTTGCATATCGATCAGTCTGCTTAAACACACAACCCTGTATCATATTGTGTTGTTGGTGCGTACAAAAATAGCAGTCGAATCTAAGGTCACATGTTTGTCATGACCTGGCAGATCTGCTAAATTCACCATTTGTTCTTAAACAATCCTTCATTAATCGTAATGGTGGCAAAGGTCTTTAATAATATTGTGATATAGTTTGGAAGTCATATCGCCCTGCCCTAACCCAGTGGAACAGAGATCATTTCGTCGGCTCAAGAATACTTACTTAACTTACAAACTGTCATAACACCCACGTGCTGGGTGTAAGTGTTGGGTGTAAATGTTTCTATATCAGTGGTTCTCAATATTTGGTTCTCAATAAAGGACCCCAAAGATTATATGTAATAGGCCGCCAACCCCCATCTGAAAATATGTTGTTCCAGGGACCCCCCAGAAGCAAAGATTTGAGTTCAAAATGTTCGCTCTGAAAGAATATAATTTATATTCAAAGATTTGCACCACATTTTCACGATTTTTCAAAAATAGCAGACCTACAAGCTTGGAGCGTGGCACTTGGTGCCGCGCTATGAGCTTGTAGATCTGCTATTTTTCCAACAGCTAAAGCATAACATAATGCTGAAAACACCAAAAGGGGTTCCCGCCCTGAATGGGTTAACAACAGCAATGATGTATTACTGTTATTTACTTTGATATAAGTTTGTATTGACTTATTGAAAATGTTGACTTTGTTTTTTTTATTATCATTCCCACTTCTCCATTATCCCCACAATTCCTGCTACATTCTGTGAATGGATGGAAACACTCCGTCTTGCCGGTAATGATTCTCCCTGTGTTATGTCGCATTCATGCTTACACACGGGAGAGACAACAGCTCAGTTATCTCAGCTCAGTTAACAGCTCAGTTAACAGCTCAGTTAACTTATCAGCTGGCTATCTATACAGCTGATAAGTTAATCTGCATAAACAACACACTTATGTGTCAATCACACTGAATAAACAGCAGCGATTTAGATTAGATTAGGCATTACATTATTATACCAGGATACTAACTTTCAACTCCACTGACCACCAGACCGCCAGAATACCAATACTGATGCAGTATTGGTCTTTTTATTGTATTAGTTAATATAAAAAATCGGAACGGTCTAAACTGAGTGGTGCTGTTGGGGTGACGGACTATTGGTTGTCAGACTATTGGTTGTCTACTATTGGAGGAGTGGGACTGTTGGCTGTCGGAGTATGAAGTCTGTACTGTACTGTACTGTACTGTACTGTACTGTACTGTACTGTACTGTACTGTACTGTACTGTACTGTACTGTACTGTACTGTACTGTACTGTACTGTACTGTACTGTACTGTACTGTACTGTACTGCCTCTCATCATGCACCTGTGCATGTGCTACACCGTAGTCTGTACTTCACTGTGCTATGTGCTGGTGTTACACTAAAAACCCAGCTTCCCATCATGCACCTGTGCACAGTGTGAAGCTCAACAGTGCCACTTTTATTTGTCCCCTGTTGGTACTCTAAACATACCAAGGGACACACATTGCTGATCCATTCCTTGGAGTCGCCGCACCACTCAAAAGGTCTTAAAAGTCCTTAAATTGTCACTTCACTGTGATCTGGCTTCCATTGAAAATGAACTGTAGACTGTATCTTTGCATGTGCCCGTGGTGTTAACGCAGCGATAGACTGTATCTCTGCATGTGCCCGTGGTGTTAACGCAGCAATAGACTGTATCTTTGCATGTGCCCGTGGTGTGAACGCAGCGATAGACTGTATCTTTGCATGTGCCCGTGGTGTTAACGCAGCAATAGACTGTATCTTTGCATGTGCCCGTGGTGTGAACGCAGCAATAGACTGTATCTTTGCATGTGCCCGTGGTGTGAACGCAGCGATAGACTGTATCTTTGCATGTGCCCGTGGTGTGAACGCAGCGATAGACTGTATCTTTGCATGTGCCCGTGGTGTGAACGCAGCAATAGACTGTATCTTTGCATGTGCCCGTGGTGTTAACGCAGCGATAGACTGTATCTTTGCATGTGCCCGTGGTGTGAACGCAGTGATAGACTGTATCTTTGCATGTGCCCGTGGTGTGAACACAGCGATAGACTGTATCTTTGCATGTGCCCGTGGTGTGAACGCAGCGATAGACTGTATCTTTGCATGTGCCCGTGGTGTGAACGCAGCGATAGACTGTATCTTTGCATGTGCCCGTGGTGTGAACGCAGCAATAGACTGTATCTTTGCATGTGCCCGTGGTGTGAACGCAGCGATAGACTGTATCTTTGCATGTGCCCATGTCGTGTGTGTGAACGCAGCAATGGACGGAGTCTCACCTGAGCTGATGTTCCCGTAGGTTGGACAGTGCCTCCATGCCGTGCAGATAGGAGTAGACGATCTCCAGGTCCTGAGGAGACACAGAGGAACAACAGGCAGGGGTCACTCACCAGGGCTACAGTATCTGAATGATAAGCTACATCAACACAACATTATCACAATGATTAACTATCTGTAGAAGGTGTGGCTTAGAGGGTTTCACTTTCCAAAAAACAAACAAAAAACCCCCCACCCCAGATAGTTTTCTAAATACTAAATCAAGCAACATAAAAACTAGCCGGGGTTTTCACAAAAGCCTGAGTAGACGATAAAAACCTTTTTTTTGTTGTTGTGAAAGATCCCTTTATTATAAGGACTGTTGAACACAACAGCCACGTGCCTTTGAGCAAGGCAGTGACCTCCCTTCCTTCCTATACGGTCCCACTGGCCTCAATCGCATACAGAAGAACTGTAAGAGCAGTGAACCTGAACCACAGCGAGTCTAAAACACAACAGTGAACTGAGCCACGGTCCAACACACAACACTGACGCCACTGTGGAGTTCAATGGACTGAGGACTCATTGATGAGAGGGCTGGTGGGCCGTAGTACAATGAATGAAGCACAGTGACATTGATATGTCCTGAGTACTGCAGAGAGAGAGTCAGCCCCGGTACTGAGGCTAGAGAGAGAGAGAGAGAAAGAGAGAGAGAGAGTGTCACTTCATCCTGTTCTCAGGTTGGCGGTGCTGTTCCAACTAAGATGGAGGTGAAACAAAGTTCCTTCTCTACTCCTAATACTATACCACACAGTCTGTCAACTGTCTACTGCTGAGAGAAACAATGTGTGCGTATGTATTGCATGTGCTTATATGCACATGCGCACGCGCGTGCGTGTGTGTGTGCGTGCGTGTTCTGCTCCCTGCGAGGAAATGGGTCCTTTATGGTTAATAAAGATTTAATGAGTCAAGATTACAATTATGAAAAGATTCAGGTTGGGGTTATAGGCTTATAGGGTGAGAAAGAGACATATGTCACGCACGCACGCACGCTCGCTCTGGATAACTCGAGAGTGTGTTGAAGGCATAAATTGTACATTGTATCAAACCCACAATCCTGGCAGTGTTGGTGTCTTGAGCAACTGTAGAATAAGCTTCATTCACGCTCAGAAAATAACTAACAAATGAGAAGTACTTGACGTACATTTTGATGTCAATACTTTTGTACTTCTGGACTTTGACTTGAAACGGAGCATTTCCATATTGCAGTGTTGGTACTTTGACATAATCAGCATCATTATATGGGGTGTTGGTCCCTACGAAGCAGCCAGACATGTGGTTCTGCAGTCGTTGGGCTGGACTGGACATTCATACAATGATGTTGTCCTGAAAAGTGGGGAGTGCCTGACCATTGTTGCACACACACACACACACACACACACACACTCTCTTACTTAATCACATCCTTATGTCCAGACACACACTGGAATTCTGAAGGTGACAGAAGCAGACATCTGATGCCACCTAGTGTAGAAAACCAGGAACTACAGCCCTACTGAGTAAAATTAAAATGTTGACCAGTTTCAAGATATGTTGAACATGTTTGAGGACTTAAACAAACATTAGCACCCGTTGCTTAAACAAACATCATGTTGTAATTGATGTTGTAAGATGATATTAAAGAGCGCCCCTCACTTCACACGGGTGTGATCTTTAGAATATAACTAGTATGTCTGCAGTGGTTGGGACTCAGAGGTGGTCTCCCTACTATTACATTGAGACTAGGGATGTTAACGTCTCCACCATATATACTGTGCATTTATTTGATTTATTTGAAAATAGCGTTGCATCTGCCATTTTCAAAAGATTGAGATACATTTGAAAACTTGAGACATTCTGCACAATTTGTAATTTTGGTACTTCAAGTACATTTTATACTATTGTACTTTTACTCGATTACATTTTCAATTCCGGACTTTTACTTAAGCTTTTGCAGTATAGTTTCCACCACTGATAATTACTATCAAAATACAGTTTGTAAAGTGAATGGCCACAGTACACAACAAGTATAACAAGTTAAATGCTGAACGATAAGTCGTTATTATTATTAAAATTAGAGCTGCTGTGCCCGTCGGACATTGGCTAACTTGGGAACGATGCAAGTTGGGAACCTAGTATGCGATACCCGTTGTCATAGCACCCGTTTTAACCGTCTGGCAGAGGCTGGGAATTCTACAGTTGAGGGGACTTAGGCTCATTAGGTCCACTGGCAGAGTCTGACTCTGACCAGAGCCTTTTGTGGCGGTTCTGGACAACCGTGTATCCGACCGACCCGAGGCCGGGCACTGCATCGGTGTGGAACGAGAGTGTCAAATTTGAAGTCGGTGGGGCGAACGGTTCTCGAGTTACGTGGATTGCATTATGCACACACACACACACACACACACACACACACAAACACAAACACACACACACACACACACACACACACACACACAAAGATAGAGATGTGGTGCATTTATTGCAAGATGGACAGCTCTGGTCTAGTCCTCTACTGAGGTGACATAATAGGTGTATTGAGGTGACATAATGCAGCATTCAATCAGCAAGACAACTATTGACACACACTACACCTCCACTGAAAGGCCATTCATTCCTCCATTCATTCATTCGCACGCACGCACGCACGCACGCACGTGCACACACACACATACACACACGGTCATGTTTCAAGTACACAAAAGCTTTTTACAGCATTCAGACATGTCGTCAACACTCCAGAAATAGAAAACTGCACTTTTACAAGAACAGTTGTGCAGGTTAGTGCCAGTTAAGTTGCTCTCAACATATTCCTTTCACGGATCACCTAATTGTTCCGGCCGCAGACAGACAGACAGACAGACAGACAGACAGACAGACAGACAGACAGACAGACAGACAGACCTCAATTTGAATAGATTTTGCACCAGCGATACCGCTAACAGAAGACGTGCCACAAATCTGTCAAGTTTTGTCCACAACTTTCAAAACATATCATTGAATAGCCAGAATATTGTGCCAGCCCTTATCCCTAAACTTATTTCCAATTTTTTTTTACGATTTTGAAAAACATTTAAAAAATAGATCGGCTATTTGAAAAAAAGCAAATAAATACATTTAGGGATAACAGCCCAAAAATGTTCCTTATTTAGCTGGGGACCTCCTGGAGTGGAAACCCCCTCGAGGACCCCCCATGCATGATGCAGGGGGGGGGGGGGGTGGACCCCCTCAGTGGTTTAGTGAATGATCAGGAGACATGGAAACACACAGGAGGAAAGTCCTCGCTACAGTCATAGTGAAGTTAACCCCTTCCTGACCACCATAGCCTGTACTATGATCTCCACACTGGACGCACACACCAAGACAAGAAGCAATGAGTACTACTACTTATTATTGAGGTCTGTTCAGACGGCGAGCGAGTGACGCAGGCGTTGTTGTCGCCTGACCGCCTGACCGCGCCCGTGAAAATATATACGCTTGCGCAATCGCCCGTCAACTTCTCAGAATAAAATAAACGCCACGCCTCTCATTGGAAGTGAATCACTAGGCGCGTCAGTCGCTGCCCGTCTGAAAAGGCCTTTCCACAAATAACTAGGCCTGCCACAATTATTACATAATGGGAATTATTTGAGATAATAAAATAATTATTTTTTTGCATAATTGTCAATCCTTTCCATGTTGAAAAACATAATGTCCATACATTTTGCATTCTTGCATTGCAGATCTACAAGCTTGTAGATCAACTATTTCCGCTATTTTGACATTTCTTCGGAAAAAGATAAATATGAAAAAGCATAAAATGTGTCAGTGATTTCTTTGTATATTTAACAAAGTATTGTCATATCTGCCCTGTGCAAGTTGTGATTACGAGGCCTAAAAGGCAAACGGAAATATGAATTGTAACGTTCTAATGTTCAATGCAAAAAAAAAAAACACAATTAAATCGTTAATCACAATTACTTGGGTATCAATTAGTAGTCAAGTTGATTTGTAAACGTGACATGTCTTCAACGTGAATTCGACTAATCCAGAGCAGATTTTTAGTTAATTTAATTTAATTTAAGTCTCAATAGTTACAATTTGATAAATTAGCACTAGCACTGATGATTTTTACTGTGTGAATTATAGTGTGACTATAATCCTATGTTTGCAATAGGATGTGCACATTTTAGCTAAGGCCATTTAGGCCACTGATGAGTTCAGCCGATATGATTTTATATGATTATAAAATATCTGGAATATGCAGAGCGTTGAATAAGCGGAGTCACTTTTGGTTGACCACAGAACCCAGAGGGGAAACCGCAGTTACATTACAAAAAATGCGGATGGAATAAAAATTTAAAAAAATCCTATGAATGAGAAGGAATGAGAATGTACTGTGGAGAACGGGTCAGTTGAAGGTGCAATGAGTCCAAACTCTCTCATCTATAAAACACACACATACGTCAACTCAAGAGTCAAGACAGACAGACACACGCGCACAAATTGGTAAATGGGATTATGGGATATTGTGTCTTGTGACACACATGCACACACGCGCGCGCACACACACACACACACACACACACACACACACACACAATTGGAGGTCATATTCTCTCAAAGTGGAGATCGTTTAATGGAGCCGTCACAAGACACAACATCCCATTTACCAATTTGTGTACGTGTGTCCGGTGTCTGTGGATAAATAATGCGATTCAAAGCCAAAGGCCACCGGTGCACATGCACCGTCAGCTGCTGCACTGCATGCCTTTGTCTTCCACCAGTAGCACTACCACACACACACACACACACACACACACACACACACACACACACACACACACACACACACACAGTCAGCCAAGCCGACAGTAGGTGGCACTGTGGGGGCATCGCTCGTGTCGTCTCCTCCAAAAAGTGACATCACTGCCGAATGAAACAGCAGTCAAGAGATTTGAAGCCTCCAGTCAGAAATATGCACAAAAAAAAAAACACAGCAATTGTGGCTTTCAGTCTCTCAAATATTTCAGATTGGCTTTATGGAAAGAATGTTTGGAGTGGAGTGAGAGGACCCCAGCTTTTCCACTGGTTGCATTCTCCGGAGGAGGGAAACATAATTCTCTCCCCTTTTCCCGGCCCCTGGACTCTCACTGCACACCAAACAATTTTTGGAAATGGACGAGTTAGTTCACCACTAAATATATACATCATATAGACCCAGTGGTTCACAAGCATTTTCATGGCAAGGACCCCCAAGTGATATCTATCTGACCGTGGATCCCCCCCCACCCCACACACATACACACACAAGAGAAAAGTGCAATACAAATACTTTATTAATTTTATTGTCATGAATTATTTATCAATATTATTATTATTATGCCCACCAACCTGAATTGAGTGCAAGTGCGTGTGCACGTGTGTGTGTGCGCGTGTCTAGACTGCCTTCACAGTATTTATGCATGTTAAATGTTTCTTTCATAGTATACTCTTAAGACTTCACACACACACCCCTGGCTTTGTAGTAATGTCTAGTCTAGGCTACAGTCTGAATGTGTGTTCTGTTCTGACTGTAATATTAAATTGCATAATAATAATGCGAGTCCTGTAAGTCCAGGCATTACTTCTGTGTTCCATTGTTTGTGCTGGGTGGTCAGGACAGAACTGTAAGCCCTGTTTATATAACAGACTTTGGTAAAGTGTGTTTCAGAGAAACAATAAGGCATGATTGTGATTGTGATCAGCAGTCACAGGGGGAGAGACTTTGGGGAGTTGAGAAGTTGGACAGAAACTAAGATAAAGCCAGGTGAAATGTATTGACTGAGAGCCAGCTCGTTCATTCATTACCCACTGGACCCTCTAGAGCCGGGAAAGCATCCGTGTCATTTTAGATTTGAGCTAAAAAAGGCTCAAATGTTATACTTTGGCTATTCAAAACTAAGCAGATATACAAAGCATAATATAGGCAGCGCATCACTGCTATTTTTTAAATCTTGAATATTTATGCAAATCTTTGAATATATATACCGGTATATATTTTTAAAGGGAACATTTTTAACTCAAGTCTTTGCTTCTGGGAGTCCCTGGAACTAAATATTTATAGATGGGGTTCTGCGACCAGTTACATATAATTCGGGGGATTCTTGGCAAAAAACAATGCATGTTAATGACGTTTAGAAGATTTAGAACACTTCCCTGGGGGTCTTTATGTGCGTTTATATGTGGTTTTAGATATTTGAGATTTTAGCAGTGAGCGCAGTGTCTCTGATGTCATGGAGGACACTGGGCTCACTTACTTCCTGGACTACATGTTGTCTCAGTAAGACAGCCCTCCCCCTATCCACAAGGAGGAGCAGTGCACCAAAGCATTACGGGAATTGTAGTCCAGGAAGGGAGTGAGCCCAGTGTCGATAACATCAGAGACACTGGGCTCACTGCTAAAATCTAAAACCCACATATTACACACATAAATACCCCCAGGAAAGTGCTCTAAATCTTCTAAACGTCATTAACATAATTATATCTGTTTGCAAAAAGGGAGAAGTGTCCCTTTGATGGTTTAAGGCTCAACCGCTAAGCCCTTCAGTATATAACTCCATGACGAATCGCAACAATAACAGGTCTACAAGCAAGCTCACAACGCGTCACGTCATCATGGCTATTTTGAAGTATTTTCACTATTTTTGTGGCACTATTTTGCCTAGAACGACATGCATCCAAATCAAGAGACGACAACAGGGTGAAAGTGGATACAGACAGACTGCAGTTCCAGGCAGTTTTGAGAAGCTGAGACTCCCAGACTATACCATTAGCCCCCTCTAATCCCTGCCCTTATTTTCCATAGTAATATTTCCAGGAACACAGGTGACCCCTTTCCAGGAACACAGGTCAATTCCCCCCTCCTCCCTCCCAAAAAAAATGTGTACAAAGTACAAATACCTCAGTATTAATAATAAGTAATTGATAATTATAAACCCATTCAGGCCTGACGACGAAAAATGGGTTAAGTAATAATAATAATAATAATAATAATAAAATAAATAAAACGTTATTTCATGACATGAAATGCAGCTCAAGGTGCGTTACAGAGCAATGAAGAGAAAAAGAAAAGAAAAGCAAGGCATAAAACAACATTAAAACAATAGCAGTGATGCAATACAGTGAGGACATGAATAACAACAAAGAATTTTAAAAGATCAACTGAGTGCAGTACTGTACTTAAGTAAATGTACTTAGTTACTTTACACACCGACTTCCTTTTGGTAACCCTTCAGAAAGAAGCTTGGTAGACGAGAGCTAAACTCCTGACATTCCTCGCATACCGACCTCGGTGTCGTTCGTTTGATAGCGTTCCTTTGTAACCGGACACGTCCTCAACACTTCCCGGTACGCAACCTAATCTGTTGTTCCGTCTCTCTCTCTCTCTCTCTCTCTGTGGGAGGGTCTCTCTCTCTCTCCTCATGGGCGGGTCACTCAAATCGCCACGGCGAAAACCCAAGCTATGGGAGGCATTTCCTTCAAGAGGATATACAGTCTAAAAACAATGACAGGCCTTTGTCTGATCCCGTAAGGAGCGTTTAGAAAACACAATCTGAACCCGGTTGTAAGTAAATAAGGACCCCCTGGGGGGATTATTTGGCTGCAGTGTTGTTGGTGCCGTGCCAACCTGTTGTTGACTGGCATGTATTTGTATGGCCATCAGTGGGCAGAGGCAGGTCAAGGAAACGTTGCCGTTTGTTCTGCATTGTTCTCTCTTTCTACTTGGAATTCTACTGGGATAGAAAAGGACTCGCAGCTGCACTGTATTGCTGTTGTAGAAGTGCTTTCTTTTTTTTAATGGGCACGTCATATGATGAACTATAAGCTATAAAAGTGCAGATGGCCTCTTCCCAGCATGACACTGATAACACAATCATGCTCCATGCACGATGTGCCTGTGATATTATGGATGGTGATGCGGGTGGACAGTGTGATCATATTATGAATTGTGATGCATGTGGACAGTGTGATCATATTAAGAATTGTGATGCATGTGGACAGTGTGATCATATTATGAATTGTGATGCATGTGGAAAGTGTGATCATATTATGAATTGTGATGCATGTGGACAGTGTGATCATATTATGAATTGTGATGCATGTGGACAGTGTGATCATATTATGAATTGTGATGCATGTGGACAGTGTGATCATATTATGAATTGTGATGCATGTGGACAGTGTGATCATATTATGAATTGTGATGCATGTGGACAGTGTGATCATATTATGAATTGTGATGCATGTGGAAAGTGTGATCATATTATGAATTGTGATGCATGTGGACAGTGTGATCATATTATGAAATGTGATGCATGTGGACAGTGTGATCATATTATGAATTGTGATGCATGTGGACAGTGTGATCATATTATGAATTGTGATGCATGTGGACAGTGTGATCATATTATGAATTGTGATGCATGTGGACAGTGTGATCATATTATGAATTGTGATGCATGTGGACAGTGTGATCATATTATGAATTGTGATGCATGTGGACAGTGTGATCATATTATGAATTGTGATGCATGTGGACAGTGTGATCATATTATGAATTGTGATGCATGTGGACAGTGTGATCATATTATGAATTGTGATGCATGTGAACAGTGTGATCATATTATGAATTGTGATGCATGTGGACAGTGGATGAATTGCTGTGCTCTACTTCAGTGGTTCTCAAAAGTGAAAAATCGTGAAAATGTGGCACAAATCTTTGAATATATATTCTTTCAGAGCGAACGTTTTCAAATCGTTACTTCCGGGGCGTCCCTGGAACAACATTTTCAGATGGGGGTCCGCGGCCAAATACAGATCATTCTGGGGGTCCTTGACATGAAATGTTGAGCACCACTGAGGTCAGGTCTAAATGGGTTAATGCAAAAAAAACACAATGAAATTGTTAATCGCAAATTATCTGTGCGACAATTAATCGTCAACTTAAAATTGTATTTGTGACAGCTCTAACCATAATTATACTGTTTTTTTGTTTTGTTTAGAAAATGCAACGTTGTCATTGGCTAATTTAACTTGGCTTTATGTCAGTTTTTCCATCTGGAAAGTGGATGATGACATCATTCTCATTCATGAATCACAGAATAATAATTATGTGCCACGGTGCTCCGTCACACTCTGATGAGAGAGCTGTCTGTTTACTCTGTGACTCCACGGCACTCGGCAGAGCGTCAGAGCGGATTTATGAACGCATCTGGTGCTTAATGCTGAATGCTCAAATGGCAGATCATGAAATGAAAGGCTGTTTGTTGCCTGACAGACAGGCTAGGCTGCGTGATCGGCACACCTGGCCAGGCAGGCCCGAGCGTTTTTTTCCACAACACACCTTTCTGGAGGTTGTCCTGAAATAGCTTTCACACAGAGTGATAAACACCCACTTTAGACACGTAAATAGTAACTGCATCGAAACATCGGTTTTAATTTCAAGAATCGAGGTATAACGAAATCTAAACGGCAACATTGACTTCGTATGAATCCTATCGTATCGCAATGCAAATAATAATCTATTGCATATCAATACTAAGTTCTTGTGCATTGTATTTAACAATTTTAAGAAGAAAAAAATGGTTTAATTACTTTTCCATTCAATATCGCTACACTTGGTCTATCGATAAATGTGTGTATTCTCTGTGTTCATGTCGGGTACGTGCTTGTCCATGTGTTCAAATATGATGTACATGTATTTGCAAGAGAATCACTGTGTTCACTTATTTACATCCATTATTCATACATTTTCCCTTACAAAACCTGAACTAGTCTATATCTTCACATTTCACACAGATTTAATCTCTTTGCTAAATAGTCACTGTACCGATTTAAAAGTCATTGATATGTATCGCATTGCTGTTAAAATGTATCGTTACACCCTTAGTAAATGTCAATGGTCAGTTTAGCCATTTCCTTTAAAATCTACAGAATAATGCTGCCATTGTCCTGCGTCCTTATCTGCTAACAGCATGGTGCCTGTTCTAAAGATACAGGCCTCTCCCTTCACTGGCCAGAACGCTGAAACCATTTATTGGTCCGGCTCAGGTTGAACACAGAGCTACTGCTCCCGGGGACAACCAGCCAGGCGGCCACTACTAATGCCGGACATCAAAGAAAAGGTCACGACCTTCCGGAGACAACCAGGAGCTGAAGGACGCAGTCGTGTGTCAACCTTGTGGAGGCGAAGGATGTTCAGACAAGCAGAACGCACGTGTGTGTGTGCGTGCGTGCGTGCGAGAGAGAGACAGAGAGTGTGTTAATAATCACAAAATATTACTCTATCCTATTCCTAATTCGCTGGAGGTGAAATCGTTGTGAATCCTCTGATCTCAGGGTTCATATTATCCTCTGATTTCTTGATGAGCCAGGTTAACGTGCACGGAGGGACTGAGGAGGGCGTGCATGTGAACGACCCCCAGGGGGAGATATCTTCACTTTTCATTTGACAGTAACAAGGCTATGATGACCATAAAACTACACACACCACGGTGGCGGACGTCGTAATGAGCGTTTCATTGGGAGCGCCGTCCGTCGACCGGGCTGGGTCACCAGGCGCAGCAAATCAATGTTCCCCGTCTTTCTGTGTAGAGAACGCTACATGGACGGTGTAACCATGGTACCAGACTGACAGACAGAATACAGTAAGCAAGAACAACAGTAGAATATCTGTAACAATGAAACTATGAGTACACACTCTATAGTATCGACTAGAGTGCTAAAAATACTATCTAAATTACATAAGTTTAGCCTTTGCATATACACCTAAGAGGTGAGTCTGCGGTATCATGGTAATATCATGGACCTAGACTGACAGACTCACCAGTCTGCATGTCTGCAATCTGCATGAAGAGTATAGGGCTGGGCCATTATACCAAAACCAGACATATATATGAGAGTGTGGAGGTCGTACTCCTGGGGCACATCGGCGTGTGCACGCATCCGCCTGGGTGACGTCAGACTGCTGGGCGAGTGCGGTCACTTTGGCATGGGATGAACTTCGACCAATAAATCACAATGGCCTGGGCACCATATATACAGTATGGGGGCTGATGTCACGTGATGTCACGATGACCTGGGCCTTCAGTCTCATTTGGACTGCAAAGCAACAGAACAACAGAATGTTGCTCAGTCTAAACTAAGAGGTTACAGACGGAACCTTGATCTGGGCTGGCTGTAGCTTAGAGAGGCTGTGAGAGGTCATCAGAAGGTCGCTGGTTCGTCTCCCGGGTTCAGTCAGCAGCCATCCATCGACTGAAGATGAAACAGAATTTCCCCCGCGGGACAAGCAAAAGGTCTCCCCCATCTTCTCCTTTAACCTGCCACCTTTAACCTGGCATCCCAAAAACGTCCACACAATCGATTATGCGATTAACCTAACATGGTGCAAGTCTAGATTAAGTCAGTTATCGGTTCTAAATGTCGTTTTGATATAAATGGTAAATGGTGCATTTATATAGCACATTAATCCAAGGCGCTTTACATAGATTGTGCATTACATTCACCCATTCACACACACTGATGGCAGCGGAAATCATGCAAGGCACCAACCAGCACATCAGGAGCAATTAGGGAGTTCAGTGTCTTGCTCAAGGACACTTCGACACCAACTCTGGGGGAGCCCGGGTTCGAACTGGCGACCTTGCGGCCGGTTACCATCTGGCCACTCTACCCCTGAGCCACTGCCACCCGGATATATTTCCGGTTAATTGCCCAGCCCTACAACATATGAAGTTATGAACGAACACACCAACAGCTTCTCCTTTCCTTACAACATATGAACGAACACACCAACAGCGATCTCCTCCTTTCCTTTTTGCAATATTGCTGGGAGCCACATACTGTACATTTCAGTTGTATTCACACAAGAACAGACAACAGGAAAGCTGAGAGGGAGACGGTATAGAACAGACATATGAGAGAAGGCCGATTCCAGTCCAGTGGGGGGTACAGTATGTGTGGCTCACGTTAAGCACTACATCATGAACACACCTGCTGGTTTTCAAACTGGGTCTCTCTCTGTGTGTGTCCGTGTGTGCGTGTGTGCGCGTGCGTGCATGTGTGTGCGTGTGCGGTTAGAGGCATCAATCTTCTCCAACCAGCAGAACAAAAGCACAGCAAATGCTCAGAAAAATCGTAGTTTAAAACAAAAAAAACAAACAAAAGCTGTATTGTTGTGGGGTTATTCAACTGAATAACAGAACAAAGAAAAATAAGTTTGCCTACTCCTGCAGCTTCCAAAAAAACCACAAGAGAAGAAATAGCATCCAAAAAAGTGCTGCTGGATGCTGTTGAAAGCAGTAAGAGTTCTTAAAGGACAACTTTAGTTTTTTTCAACCAAGGTTCATGTTTTAGGTTGTTATTAGAGAAACTAAAGTGTTAATGTTCTTTCATTTGCTGCTTTCTTTCTTTTGGAATTTGGAATTCAATGATGTCACTTCAGTTTAAACACTTTAGATCCTCTTAGTGAAACGGAATGTTTTTCAAAATAGTAAAAGAAAAAAGGCAAATAAGTTTAGGGACAAGGGGTAAAGTGTGGCGCAAGAATAAGATAAGGCCCCCCATGTCTCTTCACCAAAAGATAGCAGATCTACAAGGAATGTCCCCCCCAGAATAATCCTGTAACGTCTCATCTCTCTGCAGCAGTGCTGTCGGTGACGACCAGACGTCCCAGTTTGGGGGAAGATTGTCCCAGTTTTAACAAACAAATAACTTTAAAAAAACCAAAACATTAAATGTCCCAGTTTTCAACATTCACTATACCAAACTGTCCTGGTTTTCATCACATAGAACTTCCTGAGCTTTTGAGTGCTTGGATGTTTAGGATGTTCTGTTCCGTACTATAAAGGTGGCAATAAAAATAAAATAAGAACAAATATAAATTAATACGTAATAAACTACGAAAATAAATGGTCACGATTTCGTGACGTGTTGTAAGCTTAATTGTACATCTGATATTTCTACAATTTTTTTGAGAAAATGTTTGAAAATGTATGGATGACTGACATGGAAAGTTGGAAACTCTCGATTATGTCAAAATATTGCGATTAAGGCGATGATGCAATGATTGTGACAGGCCTACATTTCCTGTGGGAAACGGGAATGTCATGGCCCTGCTGTTTAGCCAGGACGGTCCTTGATAGCGACGTTAGCATGGTGTGACTTTGACCTCACTGCTCTCGCTGTGGTTCACACAGTACACACACA